>NC_138370.1:101087069-101143089 GCF_054177405.1 Leptonychotes weddellii
TGCAATTGTAAATGGGATGGACTCCTTAATTTCTCTTTCTTCTGTCTTGTTGGTGTATAGGAATGCCACTGACTTCTGTGCATTGATTTTATATCTGCAGGGGGGTTTTTATAAGTACTTGACAGTCAGTATACTTACATCCTTTAATGTGAACACTTGCACAACGTTTTTTCCCTGTGTTTTTGAGTCCACCCCTCATGATCACAGAATGGCAGGGTTCTATTTGTAGAATGATGCCATGAAGAATATTTACTAGAAAGCTCTTAGATTCTTGTTTCTGTAAACCATGTACACACAAACACTAACTTCCTATGTACACACCCTGTGTACTACAGTCTGTGCTTAGCAGCCAAGACAACTTTTGATGGCATACACTGAAAGAGAAAATTAATTTCCTGTATGAGACTCAGTTTTAAATCTATTGAAGGAGCTAAAGGTCCTGTATTAGTCAAGGTTTTCCCTAGAAATAAACTAATAGGAGATGTATATATGAAAAGAGACTTTTAATAAGGAATTGGCTCACATGATATGGAGGCCAGCGAGTCCAAATTTGTAGAACCGATATCCCAGTTGAGGTCTGAAGACTGGCAGGCTGTGGTAGAACTTAGAAGAGCTGATGTCCCAGTTTCAAGCCTCTCGGATGGGAGAATTCTTACTTATTTGGTGGAGGGTCAGCCTTTTATTCTAGTGGATCCTCCAACTGGTTGAATGAAGCTCACCCTCTTGGGGAGGGTAATCTTTTTTACTCAACCGATTTGAACGCTAATCGAGTCCAAAAATAGCACAGAAACACCCAGAATAACATTTGACCAAATATCTGGGCAATCCATGAATCAGTCAAGTTGACACAAAAGGTTACCCATCACAGGTCCCATGGGTATCATATCAAATTCCTGAAACTTGATCTGGGATTGATTTCCTTATGAAGTATGAAGTGTGATTTCACTTAACTTTTTTCATAAATAGATCCCATCTCCTTTTTTCTCCATATGGATAACTTATTTTTTCAGCACTATTAATTACATTCTCCATCCTTTCCCCACTTCATTCCCCGTCCCCCATAAAAATACTGTAATATTTTAAATTTCCGTATATGGTGATCTGTTTTGAGGCCCTCTGTTCTTTCCATTGATCTCATTTTCCATTCCTGTACCATAACATCAATGTCTTGATCACTTCTACCTAATAATAATTCTGATATCTAAAATAAGTCTTCTCACATTTTTCTTTTTCTTTAGGAATTTCTTAGCTAGTCATGGTTTTTTGATGTCCCATATGTTTTAGAATCAGCATGCTAATTTTCATGAACAAAAAGCCTATCTGTATTCTGATTAGAATTCATTGAATCTATATATCAATTTGGGGATAATTGACTACTTAATGGCATTGAATTTTCCTATCCTTGACCAAAGTCAATATGTCCACTTATGTAGGTTTTATTTAATTTCTTTCAAGATTTTCTTATATTTTCTACATAAAGATATTGTATATCTTTTTTAAAGGTTTATTTATTGATTTGAGAGAGACAGTGAGCACTAGTAAGGGGAGGTGCGTAGGGAGAGAATCTCATGCAGACTCCCCACTGAGTGCAGAGCCAGATGCCATCACTCATGAGATCATGATCTGAGCTGAAATCACACAAAACTTACTGGGCCACCCAGGAGCCCCAAGATATTGCATACCTTTTGTTAGATTTATTTCTAGGCATGTCATCATTTTGTTTTCATTGAAAATATATTCTTAAATTCTAATTATTTTTGCATAATATACGAAAATGCAATTAATGCTCACATATCAGTTTTATATCCAGAAAACTTACACAACATTCTTTAAAATTCTAATAATTATTTGTTTTTCTGGAGGGACGGGGGGGTAATGTCAGTAAACATGCCAATTGTGAAAAATTTGGTTCTTCCTTTCTAATTCTTATAAATCACATGCAATGCGACAGACTTTGTCTTTCCATTAAAGTCTAGTTTCCTTACATTTATCATTATTACTGACATACATGGTTCCTTTTCATCTTCTCCCTCTAAGAGCCATTAATTCTGTACACCTCTTGTAGTGTTGCAGCAACTGGTTCCTTTTGTGCCTCTATGAAATGACTACCTAGTTCAAGGGGTCTTATATTTAGATTATTGTCTTGAAGGATAAGAGTTTTGACCCTATTATTAGGTGTGGCTTATCCTATTTTCCTTCTAGAACTGACTGTTCAATGTCATTTCTTTTTCTTAAATATCTTAGAAAGGTGTTTCCATTTCTGTTCGCAGAATTTCCTCCCAGTTTTGTCCTATTACCTAGAGAACTTCAGATAACTAGACAACTTCTTGGCTTCTCCTCCAAAGTGCACTTTTCTATCTTGAGTCTTTCTAGTTCCTAATTACTTGTTTTTGGAATGTGGGTGACTACGGATACAACAGCTCTTGGTTCAAATACAGGTTATAAAAGTTTAACATGGCCAAGAAGATAGCCTACATCCCTGCCATATTCTTTTCCTCCTTACATGGAGGGTCCTTTTTGTTTTTCTGAGCTCTATACACTGGAGAAGAGTATTTTGGGGAGGACATCATGTTTTTGCCAGCTTTTCCCTCTTATAAGGAGGAGGAGAAATGATGTTAATTAAACATATTCTCCTCCATAGGTTCAGTATGGCTGACTTTTTTGACTTTACCCCAGTTGACCCAGTCTCTGCACAACTGGAGTCAGATTCCCAACATGGTATTGGTTAAAAAATATACCCATGATAATAACAGAACAATAGATATTTCTGTTTTACCAGAGTCTGCACTTCTGTCTTTTAAAGAGTTCCATTTAGTGCAGAGCATCACCTCTTCCATTACCAGGAGCATTCTTAGCTATCTCTCCTATGCTCGTAGTCCCTGCATCCCTGGAGACATGAGTCTCTGTGGCACTATAGTTCAATTGGGAGATTGGTCATATCTATATGGCAATAGCATTTGATTTGTACAAGGAGCAACCTAACTGCTTAGCTAGGCTCTAGGGAGACCTCCTTACCCCGATTTCCTGGAATCTGAGTTGTGAAGAGCTTTAGCTTATGTACTTGAATTATATCTACCTCCATTCCCACTTATCAAATTTCACCTGAAGTTCCCAATTCCAACCCTGCTCTATCTTGCTGTCTTGGTTCCTAAAAACAAATAATGTTAGCTCACCCTCTTACTTTCAAAAGTTTATATACTAACAGGGAGAATTTGGTAAGATATTCAATTTCTGTCAGTGGGTTGAGTTTCTTCAGCTGATTTTCAATGCTAAGATCCAAGTAATCATTCAATCCAGTATAATTTCATTAATAATATATTTCCATATTCTTCTTTGCAAAAAACATCAAAAGCCTTGAGTTCTTTTCTATCTTCTCAGGTGTCGAAATTTTCATATGCTTCTCACCTTATCTTCACACTATAAAATATCCTTTCAAAAACTAGCAAACCCATAGACACTGAAGCATTTGTGGCTTTTGAAAATATGTATAACTCCTTTTACTCATATAATTTCTAACCCCCTCACTTGTTTTTCTTTCTTGGAGTCTTATTCCTATAAAACTTCATGGACATATTCCCACTGTAATTCATAAATTCCCCCTCCTGTCTAAGGCACTGCACATTCTGAGTATATTCAGAAAGTAAATAAAGTAGAATATATTCCACTTTACTTAGAGGCTCTAGTCCTATCTCTAGCAGTGTTTGTCACAGATGAAATAAGGCAGGACCTATGGACTATTTTTTTTTTTTTAAAGATTTTTATTTATTTATTTGACAGAGAGAGAGATAGCGAGAGCAGGAACACAAGCAGGGGGAGTGGGAGAGGGAGAAGCAGGCTTCCTGCCGAGCAGGGAGCCCGATGTGGGACTCGATCCCAGCACCCTGGGATCATGACCCGAGCCGAAGGCAGACGCCTAACGACTGAGCCACCCAGGCGCCCCAACCTAAGGACTATTCTAAACATGGACCATTCACTGCCATTTCTCTCCCATGAAATATTCCAACTCTTATCTACCCACAGTTTCCAGGGTTGCCCCTTATGTAGTACTTCAATAGGGAACTCAAGTAAATTTACAATATTACACACAGCTAAATTACCAGCTGTAACATCCAATCTCATATGCTGAGGTTTTCAAAGATCATAGAGCCAGCTGCTGAGTTATTTCTAAAACTTCTTTCTCAATCTAAGGAGGAGTTCCCAGGGCCATTACAGACAGACCCTATGTCAATTGACACTGTCAATTTTCCTGCTGTATGAGTCAACTCTTAAGCAGTCAGGCTGGGAAGGGTTCCTGGCTAATGTGTAGCACCTTGATTTAAACCGAGCTTCAGCTGGATATTGCCACAGAATTCAGATGATCCTGGACAACACTTGAAAATAAAAATCCAAAATTAACAAAGTCTCTCCATTCCTGGAAATCTAAATCCTCAAATTTCAACTAATTATGCCTGAATTCTAGCTTCTTCTAAGTTCTTCTGGATTCCATTGAGTTACTTCATTTGGCATATATAATATCACTGACCCATAAATGTTGGCACTGATTAAACTATACTCATCCACATGGTTCTCAGCAAATTTCCTTGATTCTATAAAACTCAAATAAATACCTTTAAGCAATAGGTTCACTAAAATTTTGAGTAAATGAATCTTTCCGCAGGATAATATATAAGTCAATTAAAATCCAAGACAGTTTTAATGTAAAAAAAAAAAGAAAGAAAGAAAGAAAAAAGAAAAAGAGAAGGGGAAAAAAGCCCTAGGCTTTCTCCATGATTTGGATGTTAGTCTTCTACTAAGTACACTCTTCCCATTTCATTGATTCACACAGAACATTTCAGTTTTGTCTACTCCCTTTCACATAGTCTTTTGTAGGTCTTGTCTTTACATAGATATTTAAATAGTTTGCTCCACTAATCTATGGGCCACCTATTCCAATTTCTAGAAGTCCCACCCACAACTGTTGCTCAGATGATTGCAGAGGGAAGAACCAGGCATTTTATGGACATAAAGTGCTTAGGTTTGTAGGCAGTTTTGATCTTAAAAGATGATTGCTTTCATTTTGCCTCCTGATAATTTCCAACAATATAACATTATATTTATATGTTGGACTGGGAATTACTTTGCTTGTTTTTCACCTTGGTTGGCTCATTTCTTCTCTCTTTTTCATTTGGCTTCTGTCTTCTTTTCTTTTTTCTCCCATTCCTTTCTCTCCTCCGTGTTTACTCTCTCTGACTTTATCACTTTCTTCTCTCTTTTCCTCTTCCTGTTTCTTTTTGCCTTCTTTCCTACCTCTTTCTGCCCTTCATTAAGTTTACAAAAAAAGAGAAAATATTATTTACTTCTGGCAGGTTAATTACTGATACCTTTCTGAGGAGAAATATTCATCACCCAAATTCTTAAGTTGACATTTTGGTTAGTAGTCATACAAATTTATACTATTATCTTCATGTTTCTCACAGATTATAAATTAGATTGGTTCTTTCCTTGGATGTGATTTGACTGTAAAACTTCATACATTCCAGCAGGGTTGGAGATGAGGGTGGGAATAGCTTTTTGCCAAAGTGTCATCCCCTTGTGAATTCCAGGATAAAGCTGCCACATGAAGACTCTTCCATTCCTTGAGTGATCTGCTAGGTCAGATTCCCTCATCAAATTTGTCAGTGTGAGTAGGTCTTTACTACTGTTATCAAGTTAAATTCCAGCTCTCTCATCACCATTTAACATTTCTCTGGCATGATTTAAATGAATTTTGACGGTATTCCAATATCAGAGAGCATATTCTGCCAGTATAAAACATGTTCAGTAGCTACAATCACAAAACATCTAAATTTATCCAATTTCATTTCTTGGAAGCTTTTTTCCCCTCACTCCACCTGCCAAACTAAGTCATTTTTCCTGCCTAGTGGTACAAACAGGCCCCAAAGTATCCAATCTGAAAAAGGTTGAGATTGATTTAATGCTTTCAACTTATTTTTCATTATCCTTGTAATTCTGCATCCTCAAATATTCGAGGTAATATTTCACTAGAATTTGTGTGCTGGTTATACTATAAAAGATTTTTAAAATATTAGAGATCATGTATCTAACCGTTTGCCAGTCATCCAATCTCAACAGATGAAGAAGTGTGATGTAAAGGAAATAAGAAATTTCCTCCAAATCATACTTCTTGAGAGTGGTCACACTGGTTATAGTCATAGGTTTCAGGCTCCATTTGTCAACATTAGTATACATTTTGGGGACGTTCAGATGTTGTTCTAAGTATTTTGGAGTAAGGATACTGACTATGTATTAGACAATATTCATGCTTGTTGATTACTTACCAGCTCAAAAAAGAATCTCTTTTATAAATACATATTCTTGATATTCTTTGACTGCTACTAACTATAGAAAATTCTTGTACATATTGCAGTCAGTTATTAGATACCCACCATTTCTTGGAATATTCTAATATTAAGTTGAACCTTATGAAATCAGTAAATGGTTTTCTTACCTAAAAATTATAAGTTAATATTGTTTAATACTTTGATGACATAGTAAACAGCCTTTGGAACAAAACAAAAAAGTCAAAATCTGTGTCTTTTTATTTCCTAACTGTTAAAGTGAAGATGGCTGGGAGTGGGTAGAGGAAAACATGAATTTTGATCAACTGGAAAGGGAAAAATAACCCAAAGGAAAATATTTCCTTTGTAAATCTTTCAAAAGGGCATTGCAACCAATGCAGAATAGACAAGAATTAAAAGCTAAATGTGGTAAATACCTGACAATGTCTCTTTAACAACTTCAGATCGATTTATTTTACCCTGGGTATCCTGGTGTGTTCTCTCCTCCATCATGTATCTGTAGTTTGACTGACTCCCAATTCTTGATGCAGTGAGTGAGAACTGGCTCCATTACCTTTAGTTTCCAGGACTATAAAATATCTAATAAACTTAGCAACCAGCATGCCAAGTAAATGCAATGTAGCCAACTGGTGAAGTTTTCTTGCTATTAAAGTGAAACTTTGCTTTCATTTTGAAAGGAGGCTTTGGAAATCTTTCTTTCATATGTAATGTCTCAGTGTTTTGGAACCATTAATGTAAAACCCCTTATCTTAACCATGGCTTTTCTGTCTGCTGCCAGAAAGAGGGAACGTAAATCAATATAAAGACAACTCTTACATTACTAACTACAAAAAAGCATGAAATTTATCATGAGATAGGACCATTTCAAGTTCGTAAATACTGAAGAATTAACTACACATTTAGGACACATATCAGAGGATGTGAAGGGTCCTTGAGATGCAGAACCAAAGGGAGACTTATGTTCTCAGATCCATCCCAGTACCTCCAGTGCTCCATTGTTGGTAGGGGTGCATAAACGTTCAAAGTCATCATTTGTGAATGTGTAGTTTACATCACTGATGGTTAACACATTGTTTCCTTTATTTACCAATTGGTGTCCTGATCAATTTCAAAAATGTTTTGAGAGGACTCTAATTAACTTGGTGCTTGGGTAGGGGACTAAAATAGGAATAAAACTATTTAACAGGGCTCTGACAATCCGAATTCGTAAGTTTGAGACGCATGAGGAGATATTTAAAATCTGTGACCATATGAATTAAATATAGAATATTCAGAATCATATCTCTGTGAGAAAGAAAATGAGGAATAGATTCACAGGCAAGAAAGGTGCATAGTCTGACTTCTCCCTCCAATTTTTGGAAATAATAATGAGTAAGGGACTTTTAAAAAGTCTTAAAGTTAGTTTGTGACTGTCAAGGTTGGAATGTATGTTGCCTGATTTCCAGTCCAGTATTCTTCTGCAATAGGGATGTAAAATGATCAAGGTAAAATTCCTTCTGAATCACTGAAAGCACAGGAGGAACAAGTGCTGTTCTTCATAGAAAAAGATTAAGCCTTCAGGAAAGAGTTTTTTTTTTCATTTTAAGGTTATATATAAATCAATGGAAATAGGTAGGAAAGACATGTACTATTTAGAGATTCCAAGAAGGGACCTACTTTCCAATCCCTTTTTTTTTTTATGTTATGTTAATCACCATACATTACATCATTAGTTTTTGATGTAGTGTTCCATGATTCATTGTTTGCGTAAACACCCAGTGCTCCATTCAATACGTGCCCTCTTTAATACGCATCATCAGGCTAACCCATCCCCCCCACCTCCCTCTCCTCTAGAACCCTCAGTTTGTTTCTCAGAGTCCATAGTCCCTCATGGTTCCAATCCTTTTTTATATCTTGATTTTACATCTTTAAACAGACCTCACAGGCCCTAAAGAAATACTAGGCACACACTAGTCCTGCAGTCAATGATCTCTGGATGAAGTACTCCATCCAAGAAAGACAATTATTTCCTCACAAGAAATTAGAAACTGTAATTTGTATGTTTCACACAGATATCTGTGCACCAGTGAATCTTCACATCTCCAGCCCTATCCTCAACCCTGGCATGTTGTGATTTGCACCTTTTCCTACCAGCGCTTCTCAAGGAACGGATTAAGCAATCCTCTAGTCTCTCTAGCTCTGAAATCGCATGGTTCTGAGATTAACTTCACATTTCCCCTGACTGTGTAACAATTTTACAGTATGGCCAGAATGCTTGCTGAAATTCTTACTGTCACATATGAGGTATAGGGAAAGCACATAGATTTTGACCATTAAGGAGAGAATGAAGCAGGTGATATTTATAGCAAGACAGGGAGGTACCTGTAACATTAACAGAATAAGTTATGGAATCTATTTAGTTGGATATGGTTCTTCCAGTTTCTGCCCTTGTGTAATTTTTTTTATTGTTTTGTGAGGATTATTCTAGATTTTTAAGTGTTATGACTTAGAGCCCTTTCCAAGAGAAACCTTATAATCATGAGCTAGATGTCTTTTTGCAATTACCTTAGATGATTTTTTTTCCATGTCCTTACTGTTGTTATGCACCACAATTGTTGGTTTGCTTTTTCCCATTTTTTTTGGTCAGTACGGTGACAGAATTGCTGTGCAATTTTACAGAGCTTTATGATTCTAGCCACATATTTTGGAAAAGAAAGCTCTTCACTATGGGTGGTAGCATTTCTCGCAATTTTATTTTTGTTTATCTTTCATTTTAATGATGTTTTGGCCATTCTTGAGAGAAAAGCATCCTTTTAAACATGTATTTCATTGACAGACATTATAGGAGTATTTTCAGGGGCTTTAGAATGAATATGTTCAGAGTAATTTTCACCTAGTAGCATTTGGATAATTTTTTCATCCAACGCAGCTTATCAAATCCAAATTAATTTATTAATACTGGCCATATTGTGTTCGACAGCAAAGTTCAGACTTGCTACCTAAATATTAATATCTAGAGTTTATCCCTAAATAATTAAACTGCAAGGCTTGCATTGTTAGATTTTTTTAGTATATAGAAAGTAAATTATAGAAGAGCTAAGATAATCATGCTCATAGTCTGACTGGCATTACCCAAAGTGTGCTCCTTATTCTGGATAAGTTACTTGAAGGGAAAAAAACCTGGAAGTGGCAGCAGAACAGACCTTCAGTGGATCAAGAAGGCTGAGCAACACAATGCAAAGAGTCTTGAAAATATTAAAATTCATCTGATAATCTCAAAGGGTTTATGATATGACATGTATTCCCAAATAAAAATACAGTCTCGTCCTCTTTAACAGAAAATGTCATTATATTCATACTCATTGGAATATATTTTGAAAAACACAGTTCTGGGCAATTTCCTTCAGTTCGGACAGAAATCCACTCTTGGGGCACCTGGATGGTGCAGTCCGTTAAGCATCCAACTCTTGGTTTCAGCTCAGGGTCTTGAGTTCGGGCCCCCTGTCAGGCTCCCCGCTCAGTGAGGAGTCTGCTTAAGACTCTTTCTCCTGCTCCCTCAACCCACCCCCTAATCACTGCCCAATGCACATACTCTCTCTCTTTCTCTCTCTCTCTCTCTCTCATAGATAAATAATAAATAAATAAATGAACGAATGAATGAATAAATAAATAAATAAATAAATAAATAAATAAATAAATAATAAATAAATAAAATCCACTCTTGCCCAGAGGGTTTGCTCATAGTATTTTTTGATAAGGGGTACTTCTACATCTACAGCTAGATATAAGCAAAACTGTGAATATAACAGTTCCTTCCTTAGATTGCCTTTTAATTTCTGCCCATTTTGTACTTGCCACTCCAGGCATCTTCACAAGGAGGCTAAGCCTATAACATCACCTTATACTCCGGGCTGATTCTTGCCACTGTTCCTTGCCTCTGTCTAAATCTGCTGAACTGTATCAGTATTCTTTGCTTCAGAGCATAACTCCATGCTAAAGACTCTCATAGATTCTGAAGAAGCTTGTGGAGACTTACAGAGCTCTTTCTCTTCTATATCACTGATGGCCATCAGAAGACAAGGGATTTCAGGGTTGTGGGACTGAGCCCCATGGGGATCCACACTTAGCATGGAGTCTGCTTGAGATTCTTTCTCCCACCTCTCCCTCCCCTTCTACTTCTTCCCCACATCTTGCACTCATTCTCATAAATAAATAAATAAATAAATAAATAAATAAATAAATAAATAAATAAAATCTTTAAAAAAAGAAATGATTTTTGGGGGGAAGAAGTTAAGCTAAATTTTCTTGGGAATTGCTTACCATATAGGATTATAGTTTACCTAATAGACTACACAAAAACTAAGGAAAATTAGTAAAGAAGTGACACTGAAAAAACTATTTGGAAGGTATGTGAAGCCTCTAAAGAAGTATTGTAATATTCCTGATGAGAAAAATCAAATTTCATGGAATTTTCACTACTTATTTTATTGTTCACTATTTTTTCATTTAAAATTACGTTAAGTGTATTTGCTTTATGGTACAGCTATAACAAAATATCACAAACTGGCTCACTTAAAACTACAGAAATTTATTCTCTCACAGTTCTGGGGACTAGAAATCTGAGATCACAGTCTTGGCAGGACCGTACCACCTCTGAGTTTATAGGGAAGAATCTGTTCCATGCCTTTCTCTCCTCTCCTAGCTTCTGGTGACTTCTGACAATATTTAGTGTCCCTTGGCTTTAGCTTCATCACCCCAATTTCTGCCTTCATCTTTATATGGTCTCCTGTTTCTGCACTATTCAACCTACTTAAGTGTGGCATGTTTTAATTAAAGGCAAAAAAAAAAAAAGTGCAGTGAAATAGAGTTAGTAGAAAGTTGGTAGGAATATTTGGGGTCAATATAATGATGTTTCTTATAATCATTTCATCTATCCATAATTTTGCTTCTGATCCCAATATGAGAATATTATTTTTAAATAAAATTATACATATAACATTTATATTTAACCTTCCACTCTTTCTCTAGAATTAAAACTCCAAGACAGTAAAGATTTTTTTTTTCTTTTTCAAAACCAAAAACCCAGAAAGTATTTACTCATTATGATAGAATAAACATTAATTAAATTAATTACCAAAAATAACAAATGATGTTATATTACTTCTATTCTTATTTTATTCTTTTTACTCTCATGTTTCCTTAATGTGACCTTTGTTTTATATTCTGTCACATGAGATATCCTTTATTTGCTTTATCTTCTGTTGCAGTTTGGAAAGTAACTTTAAGCCTTCCTTTAAAAATAATTTTTTTTTCCAAATAATTTTTCCAAATAATCAAAGTCCAGAATTAAATAATAAAGTTTTACTTTTCACTATGGAAGTGGAAGAATTAATGTTCCTATTTTCCTCAAATTCTCAGGCTTTCTTAATTTACTCTAGGAAAATAATTTAAATTGTTGTTATAATTAATTAGTAAAATTATATTTAAATAATTACTATAGTCTTCTGCATTTAATTTTATAGCTGGAGTTGCAGCAATTATTTGGATTTACATCTGAATAGTTAACTAGTATTAGCACTCACCAACATTTCCTATTTGACAGAATTCTTGCTCTCTTAAGTCCTTAATTTTTATTGATCACTTGATAGGTTAGAGTGTATTCTCTAATAATTAACTCAGAAAAAGTAACATAGGAATTTACCATATTTGTAAACAACTTTCTGTAAATTTTACATGACTATGCATGACAACTTGGCTGGGTATAGAATTTTATGTTCAAAGTCTGTCCTTGAGCCTTGTCAAATGATTTTATATGAAATTCACTCTTATATGTGAAGTCTAATAGAAGCCTTTTTTTTTAAGTAGCTCTTTTTCTGCTTTGGATACTTGGGCGCTTTATTTCTTTATTTATCAAATTGAAAAGTTATGGCTAGCATATGTGTAATTTTATGTCTTTTAATAGTTTTTTTTCTCTTTTTCAGGAATGTAATAGGATTTTTATAAAATCCTTATTCAGGAAATATTTCAGTCTGATTTTTAAATTATCTTTTTAATATAATAATTCTTATATAATTTCCTATCAGATATAATGTGATAATTTATTATCAATATTTATATCTATGGCATCCTTTTAATATGCGTGGCTTTGATTTTTTTTTTTTACATTCTAAAATAACTTCTCTCTTTATTTAAAACTCAGTTTTCACTTCTTTTTTTTTTTAAGATTTTTATTTATTTATTGAGAGAGATAGTGATAGAGAGAGAGCATGAGAGGGGGAGAGTCAGAGGGAGAGGCAGACTCCCCGCTGAGCAGGGAGCCTGATGCGGGACTCGATCCCGCGACTCCAGGATCATGACCTGAGCCAAAGGCAGTCGCTTAACCAACTGAGCCACCCAGGCGGCCCTCAGTTTTCACTTCTAAAAAAAAATCCTTCCCTGATTGCCCTTGGCAACAATAATAAAATAGCATCACCACCATAATGACAAAGCAATATTGTTTTGTTTTTTTTCTCACTATTAAATTTATATGGAGAGAACCAAGTCTTTTAATCACTGTATCCCATGGTTCTCTATTCACATTGGTAGACATCTCTGCCTAGCAACATCTCATCTCATTCCCTCTCCTTTTGTTGTACAGATTATATTTGTTAAGGTCAATTTTTATCCTACCATGTTAAGCTCCTAAAGCAGATGTTGTTGTGTTTTTTATCTTTCCACTAAAGTCAGTTTTTAAAATACACATTTCTTGTGTATCATCTTAGTAAAAGTAATTCTTTTGAATTGTATTTGGTTTTTACATATTACCTGTGTGTGTGTGTGCATGTGTGTGTATATGTGTTTATTTCTGAGAATTGATACTAGAATGAGATGAGACTGGTCTAGATCCCAACTGATAGAGTGTTGGAAATACCATTAGTAAACAGAAAGAAAGAAATGTCCTTTCAACCAAGAAGGAAGAGAGGAAAGAAAGGAAGGAAGAGGAGAGAGAGGGAGGGAAGGAAGAAGGAAAGGTTGAATATTGAATTCATTATACTGATTTCTATGGCCATGTCATTCTCAGTATACCGTGCAGTTTGAAAACTAAAACTATTTTTCTTTTGCACTGGAATAAATTCCAGATGGCAGTAGACTCAGTATGAATATTTTCACAATATAGATTCTTGCACCTTTCTTTATCATTAGCTTCATCTAAATTAGAATCAGAGAAAACTAAACTTGGGATGAAGTAGTCTTATCTTGCTCCTCATCTTGTTACCTATAACCCTGAAAATCAGTATTTGGAGAAACTGTATAAGCTGCCTTTTGCTCTCTCTACTGTTTGCAGCTTGAAATTTCCAAAGTGATGACTTTTCCCAGGGTACAGGACTTGCCCTTTGTCTGCCTCTCTTAGGTTGAGTGATTGTATTAGATCAGCAGCAAAGAAATACATGGTCAACCTACTGCTCTCTAGACAGCATTATCCAGACCAAGCAACCCCACCTTTCTGTGCAGATGGGAACACAATTTACGAAAAAAAAAATCTTCAAATGGAGGATGGACTCTTATAGATAAAGCATCTCACTATGTATTAAGCTTCAAGTAACTAGGAAGTTTAGCTTTTAGAGAATCTGACATCAGTGTATTCTCCATATATTTTTAGCTACTGGAGGAAAAAAGTAACAGGGAATCTATGTTAAAAAAATAATGAATAAGGACATTTCTTTCAGTTCAATAAATATAAAAGTCTAAAATAACAGTTATTTTTAAGGTATCCGAACTCTTTCATAATGACGCTCTAAGAGGATAGGTTTGTATGAAGAATTGCTATGTTTTCGGGAAAATTGCACAAATAATCTAAATTTAGATATTCAAAATAAAAATTCCTGAAGAATACAGGATTGATTAGAAAAGTACTTTTGTTTAACTGCATGCTTCTTTTTTTCTTTCTGTCTCTAGGAGGGTTTTCTTTAGCACTGGAGGAAATATAGTCTGATTTAAAAATACTCAATTAAGGAGCTCCTGGGTGCCTCAGTCACTAAGCGTCTGCCTTCGGCTCAGGTCATGGTCCTAGGGTCCTGGGATGGAGCCCCGCATCAAGCTCCCTGCTCTGCGGGAAGCCTGGTTCTCCCTCTCCCACTCCCCCTGCTGTGCTCCCTCTCTTGCTGTGTCTCTCTGTCAAATAAATAAAGTCTTTAACAAAATGAAAATGAAAATTAAAAAAATAAAAATACTGAATTAAGAATATAAACTCAAAACATATTGCATGTATTTATTCACATACTTTCCAGAGCTGGAAACCATTGAGCAATAAGAGAAAAGCTAAATATTTCTCTTTCCCTCAGTGCTAGAACTCTACTTCACTGGCAATCAATCACCTTCAAAGGAAGAAAAAGAAAGGGATTAATAACTTCAATAACTTTGTTGCAGTAAAGCTCCATTTCCTCCTTTGCACCATGACAATCACACATTGGGTCTATATATTTGATAACACAACATAGTGTTATTATAATTACTTATACAATCTGATGTCTTTTTAAAACACTCTAAGAAGAGATGATAAAATATCATTTTTAAAATCTTTTATGTTAGCCCATAGTTACATTTTATGATATTCTTCATTTTTTTCAAAGGATCCTAGTGATCCTCAGGTGTCACTTCCTTTCTTACTGGAGGACTTTCTCCAGGATTTGCTGGGGGCAAGCCTACTTAACAACAAATATCCCTAGTCTTTGCTTTCTTGGAATGCCTTTCTTTTGCCTTATATTGAAAGAATAGATTTGCTGGATATAGGATCCTTGGTTAACAGTTTTTTTATTTTGTATTTTGTATTTTCTTTTTGTACTTTGTCATTCCACTGCTTTCTAGACTCCATTGAATTCTGATGATAAATCAGCTATTTCATTGATTTCATTGATGCTCTCTTGTATAAAATGAGTTGCCTTGCTGCTTTCAAGATTTTCTTGTTGTATTTGGATTTTAAAAAATAAATGGTAGTGTACCTTGGTATGACTCTTTTTGTATTTGTCCTATTGATATCTGTTGATTAATATTTTTCATCAAATTTGGGATGCCTTTGTCCATTATTTTTTCACTGATTTTTTCTTCTGCCATATGGAACATGCTGTTGAATCTCTTTTCATCTATGTTTTTCAGTTCAGTTTTTGAACTCTTTAACTCCAGAATTGTTATTTGGTTATTTTTTCCTAACTTGTATATACTTGTTGAAGTTTTTATTTGTTGATTTATTGTTGTCATATTTTCTCTTTAATTTTTAACATGGTTTCCTTTATTTCCTTCAATAGATTTAAATTAGCACATTTGAAGTCTTGATTCATGGATACTCAAGGACAGTTTCTATCAAATGTTTTTTTAATTCCTTGTCAATGTGTCACAGTTTCCTGTTTCTTTGCATCTCTCATCATAAAATTAGTAATATCATTTTTTTACAAATTATATCTATATAAAATAATAATATTTATAACTACCTAATTATCGATTTATTCACCTATCTATCTATCATCTATGTATTAGATTGTATCTTGTAGCACTCCAGATTTTTATATTTTGCCCCAAGTGGTAGTGGTTAGTTTTTTACTGTGCATTTCTTTATTCTTGTTTTTGGAACTTGCCTGGACACAATCTCTGGCATCTGTCTCCATTGTCGTGTGTGGCTACTCATCTGTCTTCAAATTTATTTATTTTTTGTTTGTTTGTTTTAACATGGCTTCATAGAAGATGCTCCTATGTCTATGTAACTTCGTGGTTATCCAGTGATTGTGTAGAAGTTGGAAGTAAGGTTTCTGTCCTCTGAAGATAAATCTGGGTGTAGATAAGAGAACACACTCAATGGTCAGGCCATTTTCAAGTTGCTTAAATTTTACTTTTCCCTATGATCACTTTCTTTTTTTTTTTTTTTTTAAGATTTTATTTGCTTATTTGACAGAGAGAGAGAGAGCACAAGCAGGGGAAGCTGCAGGCAGAGGGAGAGGGAGAAGTAGGCTCCCTGGCAGAGCAGGGAGCCTGATGCGGGGCTCGGGCTCGATCCCAGGACCCTGGGATCATGACCTGAGCTGAAGGCAGACGCTTAACCGACTGAGCCTCCCAAGTGCTCTCCCACCGCACCATGATTACTTTCAAGTCTCCTATATACACGCAAGCAGTCACATGGTTAACCAAGTGTTTGAATAACTTGGGCCTACATGCTCAGCTTCAGCCAGAAACATGCTTGACTCAATCTTATCCACAGTCTAAGGCTGGTAGAGCCAAGCAATTGGCTCTCACCTGTTTGCCTGCCTTCAACAAGCCACTTCTACTAATAATGCTGATGGAAATGGATGTCACCCAGTATTCCAAATAGAAAAATTGTCAATCCTCACAGCTTTGCAGTCCAGATACAAACACCACACTGAGCTTGGGGAATAGCACAGACTGCCTCTTCTCTTTTCCAAAGTTCAGCAGTTTTCCAAGCATAAAAGTTTCTCCATTTCTATACCTTTGGCTAATTTCCAGATCAATGAAATAAAAGCTTTTGTCAGTTTTGTGACAATATACAGTTGCTCTTTGGAGAGAGGACTTGCTGATGTCCTTGGTCATAGCAAGTAGACTTGACTTTTAAGTTTGTCTATATTTTGCAGCAAAATGAACAAAAATAAAAAGTAATCCAAATATCTCTTTATGGATGAAAGTGAGTAGTTGTAAAGAGTTAGAATTATTTTTATAACGTAGTGCATTTTTGTTGTTGTCCCAACCTGTCAACCATGGAAATAAATTTTAAATTCTAGATGCCCACCTTATAAAAATAGTGTGAATATAAACTTTGTTGAAAATTCATGACAAAATGGAAAAGGAAAAATTGGTATACGTAAGGAATACTGTAAAAAATATGGAGAAGTTGAGGTTCAAAGTTACATTAAAATACTGAATCTGGGTAACTTAGGTGCAAGAAAACGTTGAAGATTGTCTATACTCATAAAAATAAAAATTTATGCATTGGAACACAAGGGTATTATAAAGATCACTGAGAGAAGACAGGAAATGGGAGTTAAAGGGCAAAGAAAGATGGAATGTGGAAATTATGTTCAATAAGCCACTAGTAATAGTGAGTGTGCACGTTTTGAAAAACAATGACGGCATCTTTCCCAGAAAAAATATTGTTAAAAGTATATGGCCGTATTTGATTCTGATTGTGCCATGGTGAATGACTTCTAAAGAGAGTTGGCAATGACTGGAAAAAGATATAAAAAAAAGGATTTAGGAATCAATGTTAAATCTAATGCTATCTAAGAAGAATAAATAGCATTTCTGCCAAAGACTAAGATAGCAGTGATGTTGAAACAAATCAACATATAAAGTGTTCAGAAGAGGAATGGAATTAATGAAAGAAAGGAGAAACTGGCTGAGATAAACTCAATGCATGCCTTTTTTTGTTTAGTTTCTCAATGAGAATAAATGTAAATATGCATAAAAATTAAGGAAATGTTACAACAAAATATTTGAAATCTTACCTAGGGGTCTTAGAAATGACACATACTAAAGTGAGGAGAAAATTCATGCTTAGTTATACACAAATATGCATGCAGGGAAATAAAACAATATGGTTTTGGGGGGTTTCTTCCATGATTATAGTTCTATAATATACATGCTGATGACTAGGAAACTGAAGTGTTATATTACCAGTTGAATCATTATAACAAATATGTGTAGAGGATACTTGTATTCTTTGAAACATGCTAACTATTCACTGAAGA
This sequence comes from Leptonychotes weddellii, assembly GCF_054177405.1. NCBI lineage: Eukaryota > Metazoa > Chordata > Mammalia > Carnivora > Phocidae > Leptonychotes > Leptonychotes weddellii. The sequence goes on from NC_138370.1 coordinate 101,105,113, forward strand.
AAGTGGATGGGAGGGATTGGGAACCTTACAAAGGATTATTGAGAAATCTGAAGACAAACCAGAAATGGTTAGGCCTATAATTACATTAAGATCGACTTGTAGGTAATTTCAACTGAAGAATAATTTTCTAATGTAGCATGGGGAGGACATAAATATCTTTGAAATTCTTATATTAGCCAAACAAATAGCAAAGGTGGAAAGTGGGCTTACTAAACTCCGCATATAGTCGTTAGTGTTCTTATTACCTCTTGAAAATGGCCATAGGCCATTATGAAATTCTCTCTCTCCAGTCCAGACTAAAACACTATTCACTGGCTATGGAATTCCAGAAGAGCTGCTAAGTGATAGTGGAGCCCAATTTATGTCACTGAAGCTCCAAAGAAGAAAGCTTGAGCTAAGAAAGCTTAGCTCAAATGGAGTGAAATACATTCATTTCGCACTGTACAAGTTATGCACTAATGGCCTCATCCAGCACTTTGGACAGTTGTTCTGGAAGCACTTTGTGCCGGAAAGTGAGGAGGCTGAACAGGGCGACAGCAGCTGAGTTGTACTTCTGCTGTGTGGAGGGCGTTCACTTATCATTAGGTGAACTTCCCACCCTGTTACTTCTGGTCAAAGACGAGCACTGCCTTTTTTGATCTCAGAGAAACAGAAAGACCAACAAGATCTTTCAGAGCAAGGTGATTTGGAGGAAAGAGCATTAGGAAATGGGCCATGAGAACACGTTTTCAAGCTGCTCCTTTAGTGTTTGCTGTTCTTTCTGCCTCAGGAAAAATACGACTGTTTCATGATAATAAAAAAGTGAAGGGATAAATGAAGAGATGCAAAAGAGAAGCAAACAAAGGGGAGAACATATTTTCATAATAATGGATACCCATTTTTCTTATCTGCTACTTGCAGATATCAGTAACCTGTATGAGTAGTTTAGACTTGAAATGCCTTAACTCAGCATGAGATGGTGGATAGGACTCCAAATGAGGTTAATAGAATTTACCTCGAGGGAGTAGTTTATGATCCAATAGGATATGTAAAAAATCTTGCAAGTTTTATTTTCTTCCATTTTCATCCACTCTTTTGCATTTCTTTTGTTTTTAAACAAAATGTATAAACTGAATTAATGTAATAGCACTTGCATGTATCTTGTAATAAATACATATGCATATATTAAGGGTAAACACAGAATTAGATTTTTACTTATAAAAACATGGGGAAAAAAGGAGATTATCAATCTGGTGGAATGATCTACAAGGTCATAATCAGAAGACCTAAGTCCTAATACAAACACTGCCTTGATTCATTCAGTAATCTTAATCTTATTATTAAATTTCTTGTACCTCAAATGCTTTATCTCCAAAGCAAGGAAACGAAATATCTTCTTACAGTTTCCTATGTTGCTATTGTTGTTGCAAAAGAATAATGATAAAAGTCACAAAGAGTGCTTTAAAAAGTTATAAGAAATCTAAAACACATATACATTAATTTTGAACGGATCTTCTACTTATAAAATATAAGTTGGTTTGTATGTGAATTATTTATCCATTTTATTTATTTAAAAGAAATTATGTCTTCCAATCAACTATAAAAGATATAACATTAGCTGAGGTACACTGACACACTATTCCAGATATAACAGGACCTCAAAAAGTCAAAGTAAGGCAAATGGGGGACTTGTTCTAACTTACAAGGGAAGATCAGTTACTTAAGGTTACGGGACAGAAGACTCTGGTTCCAAAATGAAGTTTACAGTAGATAAGGACAATAATCTTTTAAAGGATTTATTTCAGAAGAATAGCCTATCCAGATGGTTTTTGGTAAAGTGGATAAAATGTTCTGGTAATCAGAATAAGATAAACCAGGCCTCTCAGGACCTCATGGCTCTTAGCAGAGTAGTGAGTAGTAATGAGGTTTGAATATGGATGTCTCAGCAGGACTTTGAATGTGTAAGAAAATAAACAGTACAAATCTAACAAAAAGGGACAGTCTACTTCTCCTTTATGTTTTGTTTTATGCTTTGGTTTAATATAAGTTAATCAATCATAAGTTTATGACCAATAAAATGATAAACACCTTTATCCTTTTAAAAATAATATTGTGATTATATAACATTTGGATGGTAATTTTTGAACTTTAATAGTAGTCCAGTTCTCAGTCACTAAGTTGGGGTAGTTTTTCAGTGAACAGGAGAAAGTCATAATCTAAAAAGAACAACTAACAAGCTCTACTAGAACTTGCGTACCCATTCAGCAAAACTGAAAAACTCACTGCTATCGTAATTCTTTTTTCTTTTAAAGATTTTATTTATTTATTTATTTGAGAGAGAGAGAGAGAGAGAAACAGCATGAGAGGGGAGAGGGTCAGAGGGAGAAGCAGGCTCCCCGCCGAGCCGGGAACCCGATGTGGGACTCGATCCCAGGACTCCGGGACCATGACCTGAGCCGAAGGCAGTCGCTCAACCAACTGAGCCACCCAGGCGCCCACTGCTATCGTAATTCTTAATAAACAGAAGCTATCACTCTTTTGATTTTGTTTTATTTATTTTTTAAGATTTTATTTATTTATTTGACAGATAGCACAAGCAGGGGGAGCAGGAGAGGGTTCTTAGAAGCAGGAAGGAGGGAGTCCAATGTGGGACTGGATCCCAGGACTCTGGGATCATGACCTGAGCTGAAGGCAGACGTTCAACCGACTGAGCCACCCAGGCGCCCCACCCTTTGGATTTTGAAAATAATTTTAAAACAATAAATAAATTATTCACATGATCAGTGACTTTCAGGGTCTTATTGAGTATCCAGCAGGTTTAAGGCAATGTCTTAGGAGAAGAGTGTACAAAGAGTGACAGGACATGTGTGGGGAACTTCTGTTCTAAAATGAACCTGGCATTTGAGTTGTCCTTTTTCTATGCCTTGTAATAGTTTACATAGCACTAGCATTGTTTGTTCCTCAAAAATTTCAAATAACTCACTTAAAAAACTTGGAAATATTTTTGATGATGTGTATCTATTTCTGTATTGTTATCTTTGGGCATATAGTTAGTTATAATTAACTCTCCAATATTTGGTAATTAAGGTGATTTCACATTCTCAGTATTATAACAAGAATGGAGTTGCTATAACTGATTGAAAACAAATTAGAAATGAAAAATCATGAATCTGCAAAATGAAATTAGAAATATTGAAAGACATGATAAGAAATCCTTACAGATGCATGAAGGGTAGCGGTAAACTCTCCAATGAACATGTTCGATTTAGGTTTAAAATCCAGAAAATTTTGTAGTCATTTATTTAGCAAAAGCAGCTATTATTTATGTAAAGCTTGAATCTACATAAAATCTTACAAGGAATCTTGAATTGCTAAAATAAAGGCTCCCATGTCTACCTGATTATTATTTCTCTACATTCAGTCTATGAATGCTTGTGGCAGAAATTGCCAATTGCCTTGGCCAAAATTCATTTTCCTTCCTATCTATAAAAATAGGTATTGTGCTGGAGTACATGGCTCTCCAGCTAACCATAACATTTGCAATCTCCATTCTTGCCAGGTAGGGTCATGTGTCCAAATCTGGCCAATGGTATATGAGCAGGATTGAAGTGTGCAACCTCTGAATCATACCTTTAAAGTAAAGGAGCATACAAATTATTTCTTTCTTCTTTCATCCTTCCTATAGGCTGTAAGGTGGACATTGTGACCAATTTCAACCAAACTGATGACATTATAGCCGAAGACCGTCAGCACCAAAGAAACGGAAGAGTTTTACATCTCTGACTCCTCTGGGTCCTTTGCCAACCCTCAATCACCTGCCTGGAGAGTTTCGTCATAGAGAAATTAATTCATGTTTATTTTGTTTAAGCACTCTACTTCAGAACACCTTGTCACCATGGCCTACTTTGTATCCTAAAATAACTTTTGATGCAGGTAGTCTGGGAGACATATAAGAACTCCTTAGTTTTAATAACATGAAGAATGGGATTTGCTACAGAGTTGTTATAGGACATTGGAGCCTGGTTATTTTCCTGTTTTTCACAGTAGCCAACTAAGGGTCAACAATATTTCAGAATGAGGAATACCAACAGTTTGTTCCAGGATATATTTCTATTCACTTAGATACATGCTAACTAGAATTATTATTTAGTAAAATAGAATAGAAAATACATGCTGATAATAATGTTTTTTAGGTTCGTCCAGAAATGTTTGCCATCCATTAACTGCATTAGACAGTGTTGTTTAAAATTGTGTTAATTTGAAGAGACTCTCAGTCATTTCTCCACCCCATCCCCTTCTAGGTCCTCTCAACACCTTGCTGGGAGTTTTTGCCACGTTTGTGTACATTTTAAAAATAAGAACTTTTGACAGCACAGGCATTGTAGACTTGACTAATAGTGTATTGTCAGGGTCTTCTAAAGATACACAATCGTATGCAAAAGCAAGTTTTATTCAATGCCATTCTACATCAGATGTGGCAATATCGTTAGGACGGAACATTGTAAAATGGTTTATTATCATGAAGTAAATAAGCCATAGTGTAAGTATGGGAGGTGTTGTTAATGCATTTGATATAGAACAATTTGTATTGCTTCTGCTTTGACCTTCTGATTTCCTATGATGTTCTGGTGTGCAAACATTCTCATTATCCCTTTACTTTTAGTGTATGATCCCAGTAAATTCTGTTAAATATTAGCCACTGTTGAATGTGATTTAGTGACATTGAAAGATCCACTGCTCTCTTTATAATTGTTATTTAAAAAGTGTCCTTTTTCAGGTTTTTTTTATTTGGATTGTAACGTGTTCTTGTTTTTTTTTTTTTTTTTTCCTTTGAAGCTCTTCCTTTGCAGGATAATGTCAGTTCCTTCCAGGAAATAATAATAATAATAAAAACATTATCCAGCGAAAGAGGTTCTATGCTTTTATTTAATAGCTTCGCATTTGTGTGGCTTTTAAGAACAGTCTTTCAGCTTCTTGATACTAAAATTCCTCTAATAGCCACGTTTACTTTCCTGAAAGAACCTTCACTAGTATATGTGATGCTACATAAAACAAGAATGCGGGGCAGGATTTCTGGTGGATAGATGGACATGTGACAAGGACGGGTTAGTCATAGTCTGTGGAAATACTTCTGGCAGGCTGTAGGCTCCGAGCAAATGCTGTGAGCCTACCACCAGGGAGCTGCCCCCTGGTGGATTCCATCAGAGAATTCTGATTCTATCTATGATTTCAAGAATAGATTTCCTCCACTCCCTTCCAGTCAGTGAAATTTGAATTCTTGTGTGTCCTAGAGCTGATAATATTAATTGTAGTCTACAGCATCGAGTCTGGTCCAGACAACTAGGAATTAAATCAGGGGTCGCTGCCCAAAAGGAGAAAGGATTTGGCCAGAAAAAATTTTCCTTCAGTCAGGCAGAAAAAAATACAGGGAAAACTAACATAATGTAGCCAAAGCTATCCCTGCCTAGACATAGGTGTGTCTCAGACAAGCGCGCATGTGGACTCATAAAAGGTTTCCTGGTTTCCGAATGGAAGTGCCGTGAATCTCCTCATACATAAGCGAGCCAGCTAATTCCCCATGGCTCAAGACATCCTCTCATTGATTTATGATGATTCTGCAGCAGAGCCCACTAAATTGCTGAGGATGTGCAGTGAACTCTGAGAGCTTAAAGAAACCTGCCTCGTGGACAAACCATATTTTTTTAATAAAAATATTTTTCACGCTCAAGATTCTACCTTTTTCTTCCTACCTGATATTAAAATATGTGCCTGAGAGTTTCAGGTGTCCTTTGAATCATTTGTTATGCACTTTCACTTCCAAGAGCATTAGTATTTAGAGAAATTACTAATCTCGAGGATGATTTCTTTGGAAAGAGTTATTTTCCCCTTAATTCTTGACTTTTTCCTCTTCTACCCGTTCCCAACATTATTTTTTTTCCAGCTTCAATTTTTTTTCTCCTTAGAGAGAGCCCTCTAATTTTATGCTAAAGCCCCTTGCATTTGACCTGGCTGGGTTTTCTGCATGCCCATGAAAATGAACAGACCTGCTGTACCAAGGCTGTGAGTGAATGTAATCCTAATACCCCATACCTGATCCTCAAATCCATAGCACATATGCTGTTTAGAACAAACCTCCCAAATTAGTCTTGCCATTGTAATGTTTTTATTCATTTAGGTCCTAGGAAACCTTGCATTTAACTTGAAGAAATAGTACGAACCACCAAAGCCATGCCAAAATTTGATAAGGGCATTTCAAGAATCTGGTTGAATGAAATGAAAGCATGAACTGAAGAAGAGAATTTGATGATTAAAAAATGGTTTTTATTCACTAAATTGTTATGAATTAATAATATTGTAACTTTATAAAAATCTTAACATGTTAGCAGTTTTCTTCTATCTCAGCTATTATTTAATAAGTATAAAAATCATATCTATCTTTTTTATTCTTCTATGTGGTCTATTTTATTAGTTTGGATAACTGTTAAGTAGGTAATGAAAATGTAAATTTCAGCTTATATAGCATCTTTCAGCCTAAAATCTAAAAGTTGTGGGCTGCTTAATTTTTTTTTTTCCACTTAGCTTTGTGCTTTGAATGACATCAGTGTGGATTTGAAAGCATTATTTTTGCCTTTACAAAACCCTGGAATCCTCCCTTGCAATCACAGGGTGGATGCACTCTCTAAATAATTCCGTTTTCTAAAGGAGATATTGCTTCAGGCTGTAGGATCTTCACATTGAACAAAGCACAAAGAGAAATGGACTCTATGTGTAGGTCATTCTATTCAATCATTCATTTTCAAGAAGGACAGGGAAGACAGGCAGGCGGGAGTAAAACATAAGCAAGTAGAGTACATTTGCTTTATTTTCTGTTTAGTGGCATCCATACAAGATTACTTTCTTCACACACACCTTTGTCTGTGGTGTAACATTTAAAAACCATGACAATAAAAGAATGAGACAAATTGTGTAGCTTTTATTTTGTCAATATATAACAATTAACCTAGGCTCCAAAAATAACAGGCAAAAAAATCATTTCTTCACTTTCAGTATCATGTGTGTGAATAAGATTTGTGTTGGGCAATTTCAAGTATTGTTTATACACTAAAATAAGACATAAAAATGTTTCATACTTAAAAGGCATACATTAAATAAAACAGTACCTCAAAGGCTTCCAAAATATACTCTTCATTGAGTAGAACACACTAAAATCAATGGTGGAAGGAAATTGAAGCATTATTGCAAAGTTGTGTAAAGTTAAAGAATTTTCATTTTAATCATTCAAACATTGATATATGTCAGATCTATCCCATCTATTAATATAATCAACATCAAATATAGAAAGCAAATATCTAATATGTTATTTCTATCAATATCTATCAATTATATATTATTAACTATATACATTAGAATTCAATTAATCTTGCCTTTAGTGTAGTATGAGTAGGGAAATAAAAATCCCCACAAAATGAAATAAAATGTGTTCCCCAGATTTCAGATATTTAAGCTATCAACTTGACACTTTTCTGTGTTTACATGATTCATATGTGAAGTGTTATCAGAAATTATAATTATGTGATTGAGCAAGATGTAGTTCTCGTTCAATTTAACTTCATTCAAGTGAAAAATAAAATAAGGTTCAGTCTTCAATGTTAATTATAATCCTCCCATTAGAGGATTTCTAAATTATAACAAATAGTGAGGTAGGTATGTAGTTTATCTAGCTGTGTCTAATCTTTATTATGAAAATTACTAATAAGAATTATAGTAGACATACTGATCTAAGGGCAAGGTTATATGGAGACCAGAAATACTACATTAAAAAAATGCTATATTTCCTCAGCGTAAACTCAGGTGTAACCATCATGTACAAACATTAAAATTATATTTTAAAAACCGAGATCCACTAATATATTTAAAATATAATTCAATTTTTAAAACACGATTTACACATCATTATTCTGGACTGTGTCCATGAAGTCCACTCTTCTAGGATATTGAAGAAATGCCCACCAAGTTTCTATGGTGTCTTTCTTAATGAGGATCATATTCACAAGTGGGCTTCTAGTAGATACTGAAGGGATATTGAAATTGATTTTAGCACATTAGCAACAGGAGGGTGAGGATGGGAAAATGTCATTAAATAGCAACTAAAATAATATCAGATGCTCTGTCCACTTAGAGTGGTGTTTTCACTACAAGGAAGAGGGAGAAGATAAGGACAGCATGGTTGTCAGACCAACCTGGGCTCAGATAGGGAAGGAAAGGAAGAAAAAGGAAAGGAAAGAAGGATTCCTCTTTGGAAGACTAGTGCTAGAGCAGAGTGGAATTCCCAGTATCCTAGAAGTCTTGCTGTTCAGCAGCAATAGTAATGAGGCATTATTTTATTCACCTCCTGCTCCTGGGAGCAAAGACCATGTAAGTCTGTCTTCCTTACTTGCTCCACTCTTAGTCACACTAATATGGTTAATACCATATTTAGCTTGGTGATTTGTCTTTATGTTTTAATTTTAGGACTCTTCTGCCCATCTTACTCTTCTACCCTCCATCCTAAAATTTATGTGGAAAACTAAGTTTTAAAATACAAAACTCCTGGGTTGGAGTTTGCTTCAGACCAAGATTAAGTGAAAGGGATCCAATCTATCTTTCCATCTGAAACGGAAAATCCACATAAAACAAACACACAATACTTGGCAAACACTAGACATTTGAAAATGAGGGACGGTGATACCTGGGAAATGAGAAGCAAATGAGGTGAGACCTACAAGTGTCCCAGCTTAACGCCTTGGAGAGTTTCCAGGCTATGGCATGAGGAGGAGGAGCTGAGGTGGAGCCCAGAGCATACCTGAGTTGAGACGGACCTGAGAGTCTAATGCAGGACAGAGTACTAGAGCAGAGAGATCTGTACAGAGATGGGAATCCAGAGATCTGCAGAGGGGCCCCTTGAGTAGTCAGTATGTACATCTGAGGAAACTACCTGAAGCCTGGGAAAGAACCACTAAAAAGGACTAGAGGTAATGGTAGCCAGCTTATACCCACGGAGAATAGTGTCTGTCGCCGTCAGCCAGATTGGAAAATCTCTAGGTATATGGGGTAGAGTATAGAGAAGATCTTGCCTCAGAAATGGGGAATATTAGCCCTGGCCTGAGCCTGGCTCCACTCTCATCTAATAGATCTTAAAAACAAGACCCCAAAAGGATCAAACCATTTCTAAGTAATTTATAATCCCAGAACAAATATCAAGAGTATTTATAACAATATATCCAGAACCCTACAAGGTAAAAGCTGCAATGCTTGGTATCCCATCAAAGATTAGCAGGCATTCAAAGAAACAGCAAAATAGGAGCCAGGATAAGGAGAAAAATCAATCGCTTAAAACTGACCCAGAATTGACACAGACATGAGCATTATCAGAAAAGAACATAAAAAAGTGATTATAACTATATCCCATATGTTCAAAATTGAAGCAGAACCATTGATGATACATAAAGAAAGTTAAATTGAAATTTTAGAGATGAAAACTACAGTGTCTGAAATTAAGATACACTGGATGTGATGCCAGATTATGAAGACTTAAATTAGATCCTCTGCTCTAATATTCATAAACTCTAATAACATTTTTTTAAGCTTAGTTTACTACTCTGTAAAACAAGACTAATAAAACCTGGTTAAAGGTATTATTGCAAAGATTAAAATGAGATGATGATAAAATGAGATCAGTAGGTAAAACACTTAGCATGGGGTCTGGCACACGGTAAGCAGGCAATAATTTTGTATTTATTATGCTACTCCCCTGCTCAAATTCATTTCTGGTTCCCTACTGCCGGAGGAACAAAGTCCAAACTCTCTAGCTTGAAATTCAAGCTCTATGCCATCTGGTTTCAGTCTTTTGTCCAGCTTGATTTCTATGTTAGTTTATGTAACAGTATTTTAGTCAAACTAAAATTCACCATTCTCTTTATATATCCCACAACTCTTTGCCTTGGTCGTTGTTATAGGCTGAATTATGTCTCCCCAAAATTTCGTATGTTGAAATCCTAACCTCATTACCTCAAAATGTGATAGCATTTAGATAGGGTCTTTACAGAGACAATTAAGATGAGGTCATTAAGGTGGGCCCTAACCCCATATAACTGGTGATCTTTTAAGTAGAGGAAATTTGAACACAGACATGTAGAAAGGGAAGACAATGTGAAAACGTGGGAAGACAACCATCCACACGCCAAGAAAAGAGCCCTGGAACAGATCCCTCCCTCCCTGATCTTGGAGAGAACCAACCCTGCCAACACGGCGATCTCAGAATTCTGGCCTCCAGAACCGTGGGAAGGTCAATGTCTGTGGTTTCACCCCTCTCCCCAACAATGGTCTGCATGGAACTTTGTTACAGCAGCCCTAGCAAACTGATACACTGCCTTCTTCACTCTTCCCCCTATATCGGAATGCCCATGTGCACACATCCCAACCATGAACTTTTATTCAAGATTTAGAGACTTGGCCAAATTCTCCATCAGAATGTCCTTATTTCTCTTACTAATATGTAATCTCTCTTTCCTCAGGAATCCTATAGTATAATCTATATTCTTATGGCACTGACCCTTTCTACAGTTTGAATTATCATTCGTTTTATGCCCTATTCCTCCAACTTAGATTGACATTTCCTGAAGAGTTGAATTTCTTGAGATTCATTCTTCTATTCCCCACAGAATCTAGCAGTTCCAGCATGTGGTAGACTCTATTAAGATGATCTTGATGAGTTAAAGCATAAGTCATATGTCAAAAGACAATTCATTTAAGTACATATCTGTGCAAGTGTGTGTTTGTATAACTTTTAATTGTGTCTCCCTTACTAGATAGTAAACTCCATGAACACAGGGGACTTTATCTGTCTAATGAAAGTGCTAATTCAGCTTTCAAAAAAGCCCATACTATTCTCAAGCAGTAATGTATTGGTTTCCAATGTGCATTATGCCTAATAATACATTTTTTAACAACTTCAAAAGGTAAAATACTTAGCCATATTGTGATTCTTTTTTGTGTCCTAATTGTACTTGTGTTATCAGGAATAATAACTTCCATCATATCTGCTTTCAGGCAGTAATCCTGCCACTTCAGGGAAGGGGAACATTCCAATGCCTTCTCTGACATAGGATCTCTTTTCTCAAAGCCTCTGTGTTGTGGTTCATCGCCTCAAACATCACCACCCCTCCATATTTACCCAGTGTCCTACATTACCTTTTACTTTACCTCTAGAGCTAGGTAACTTATTTTACATTTCTGCTTCTACAAATCAACAGAGAAAGGTAATAGTGACAATCCTTCATTGCTTTACAAAATCAAAAGCTGGGAGGACAGCGAGAAAGAGGTTTTTCAAGATACACCTCAAATTGCCTCCTCCATGAAAACTTTCTTCACTTTGACACACACAGTATTCTTGTCTTCATGCTTCTTCTCCCTCCGGCGGGGGGGGTGGGGGGGAGCAATGTAACAAATGTAACATTTTATAATGGCTAATTTTTCACATGCTTCACTTCCCTTTCCTAAACTCTAAGTCCAATAATTATAAGAAAAATGTCTCATGAATTTTTTGCATATGTGTCCTCATGCCTGACACAGGATAGGCACTGCCCATGTAGAAGTGTACTAGCAACTCCTAGCCTCCCAGAGCCCAACAGAGAAGTCAAGGCTGGGAGATTTATGGTTTATTATTGATATTATTATTATTATATTACTATTATAAATATATTATTAATATTATTATTATTTTCTTCTTCCTCTTCTATCAATATTATTACTACTACTCCTTGTTGTTGCCCGGTTTTTTGTTTTGTATTTTTTGGAAAATTATTCCAAGACAAGATTCACATCTGGTAGCAGTGGCTGTTTCTATTATTATTATTATCGTCATCAATTATTTTTTGTTGCTGTTGTTATTGTTACTATTCTTTATCAGGAAATCCAAATGCAGGTCTACATATGTGAACCATTAAACAACTATTTTTAAATGTAAGTAACACCAGTGTCCTCAGTGTAAGATGTTCGAAAATAAAAGATTCATTTTTATGAAATCTATGGTCCCGTAGCTCTGAATGATTTAGAATAGTGCTCACCAGAGTTCCTGGCCCTTTTACCATGATTATTTGGCTTCCAGGTAAAGGAATTTCCCTGTGGTTTACCCAAACCTCAGCTGTCTCGAGAAGTGGTTTCTCACTTTCTAATTTGCAGATTGTGGTCTTATTGACATTTATGGGGGTTGCAATGGGCAAATAAAGAGTCCTCAAGGGGTTTAAAATTCTAGCATTAACCTTATCTGTATAATTAAATGCTCTGCAGTTCAAAATATTTTATAGATATTTGCAATTATAAATTAGTGCCCTCTCCACAAGGAGGCCACTGTGATTGGGCTTCTGGGGAAAAAAAAAAGATGATGTCATCCCTGGAGGTCACTGGCTACAGGATGTGGGGAGCTTGGCTTAGAGTCAGGCAGAGCCAAAGGATGGAATAATGCCTCAGAGACTAAACATGTTACGTAATTGTGCGCAGGGAAAGAGGAATTCCTAACAGAGGAAACAATCCAAAGAAGATGTAAGTATAAGTAGGTAAGTTCTAGGCAGAATCCCAAAAGGCAGGGTAAGCATTCATTGGATATGCAATGGCAGCCCCAGGTGTACTTCCATAGAGCAAAACATAGATTGGAGGCAAAACCAGTATAGAACATGGTATAATTCTGCTGTCAGTTATCTGACCAATAATAGTGGAAAGACATAAGCCCGGTGATTGGTGACTGTGGCATCAAGGTCAAGTAGGACCAACCATAAAATATTCCTGTTGATGAAAAAGTGGCTACTGGTACAATGCTTCCTTAATTTCCCCCTTGTTTCCTTTATTAAATTCACTATTGCTCGAAATGAAAAGCAGATACATAGGTTGATCTTAGGCTGATACAGGCTCAGGAAATGTGGACGTAAGCTGCTGGAGTGAAACGAACACATGGGAGATGGCAGAACAATTAAGATTTCTCCTTGAGAGAGGCTGCTGGTGCTTTGCCCAGATTCCCCTTACACGACTGATGCATTTATCACCTATTGCTGTTAATGCCGACTACTGTTAGGTACAATTGCACCTTTCTCCAGAGAATTGTCCTTCACTGGCAGAAATTGTCTCACTAGAAGATTCCTGAGAACTTCACACCCTCTAAAGAGGAGGACAAAAATCAGCCACTGACTAGCTGATATGGGGATGCAAAATTGCAGCCCCAACCCACTTAACTTCAAGGCATGACAACTCTGTGGTGCCTTTTATACTCCAGAGCTCCCCATGAGGTCAGGCTCAGTCCTGACTATAGTAAAAAACATTTTTGCTTAGCTTTTTGCCCTCCCTTATCCTGCTTCTGTTTATTTCCTCACAGGTGTCTCCTGACGGCACTCCAGGAATGCTAGCACCAAAACACTTGTCCCAGGCTCTGTCTCTCAGGAAGCTGATCCAAGAATCCTTTTACTGATGGTTCTTACAAAATTAAAAACCTCTGAGGGACGCCTGGGTGTCTCAGTTGTTAAGCGTCTGCCTTTGGCTCAAGTCATGATCCCAGGGTCCTGGGATCGAGCCCCGTGTCGGGCTCCCTGCTCTGCGGGAAGCCTGCTTCTCCCTCTCCCACTCCCCCTGCTTGTGTTCCCTCTCTCGCTGTGTCTCTCTCTCTCTATCAAATAAATAAATAAAATCTTAAAAAAAAAAGAAAAACCTTTGATATGGGGTGGGTTCTGAACCTTAGAGCCCTTATCCCACCAGTTTATGCTGTGTGAGCTCTCTGAGCCTCAGTTTCCTATGACTAACAGGGGAATGATAACATTACCTCCTTACAAGATTCTGGAAGGATTGTTAGTAATCTTTGTGTTAATTATAATAGTCTGCATTCATGTATTAAAAATCACATTAATCATATTTCATTTTTCATTCATTCATAACCCTTTTATTAAGTTCCTTCTACATACTAGGCACAGTACTAGACTCCATACTACAGTGATAAACTGACAAAAATAACTATGCTTACAAAATATTAAATGAGGACAATAAATACTCCAAATAAGAATATACAATGATTTGGGGGTGCCTGGGTGGCTTAGTCAGTTAAGTGTCTGCCTTCGGCTCAGGTCACGATCTCATAGTCCTAGGAGTGAGCCCCATCGGGCTCCGCGCTCAGAGGGCAATCCATTTCTCCCTCTGCCTCTCCCTCTGTGATTCTCTCGCTCTCTCTCAAATAAAAGAAAATCTTAAAAAAATATATATACAGTGATTTAGACAAATACTATGGAAAAATAATGCAAGAAATGGGTGTAGTAAATTAGTTTTAACCCTCACAACAATTCTATATGCTTTATGGATGAGAAAGCTGACATTTAGAAAGTTAACTAAGTTACTCAGTATCACACAATCAGGACTAAAGGAGAATGCAAATCCAGACCATCTGTCTTAATGGCAAGGCTATAACACCTCAAACATATTATAAGTACCATCTACAGTAATAACAATATTGAATAACTGAACAACCAACCACCCCACCCACTGAGTCCACCTGCCATCTAATATTAAAAAAAAAAAAGTGCAGGTTATCCTTAGAATTTCTCATTCAGGACTGCATGAAAGATCCAGCTATTGTGTGAACCTGCCAGCTTCCAAAAGAGGAAATAAAAGAGACATTAAGATCTGAGAATTAGTGAACATACCTTCAGCCCTGGATTAAAAGGATAAAAAGGAGGGTTTGAGAAGAAGGTAGAAATGAAGGAAAGAAGAAAATATGAGCAACATCCATAGGAGGAAATGGCAATATTGACAACTCAGGTTACCTAAGCAATCATCCCAGTTGTGTTTCATTAAGAAAATGGTAAAATAGGGCGCCTGGGTGGCTCAGTTGGTTGAGCGACTGCCTTTGGCTCAGGTCATGATCCTGGAGTCCCGGGATCGAGTCCCGCATCGGGCTCCCTGCTCAGCGGGGGGTCTGCTTCTCCCTCTGACCCTCTTCCCTCTTGTGCTGTCTCTCATTCTCTCTCTCAAATAAATAAATAAAATCTTTAAAAAAAAAAAAAAGAAAATGGTAAAATAATAATAATAATAATAATAATAATAATAATAATAAGGAAGTGAACCTGACTATGCATGAATGATGACAGTCTGGGTGGGACACCTGCCTGAACCACAGGGGTGGAATTGGAGGAAGGGAGGCACAATTATATCATCAGGCTGTTTATCTATTTCTAAATCTTGAGCTCAGCTAATCGAAATGGAGCATATACTCCTCGGTAGGTGAACTGGGTTATATAAGACCAATTATAAAATAATAAATTTAGAGAATTCTGGATTTTCTTCTGAAAGGTTAGAAAATTTCAGTACATTTTAGTCATACTGATAATTAAGTTTTGACATGGATGGAAACCTGGGATTCCACTACTTGCCAGCCCCAACCAGGTTTTTTGTTCGTTTGTTTGTTTGTTCATTTTGGTATTCTCCCAAAAGATTTAAGACAGAAATTATTTACCCTGGTTTGCAGATAGACAAACTAAATCTCAAAAAGATTAAATGTCTTGGTCATGTTTTATTTTAGCTGGTAGAATCAGTGCTTGAAGTCTGTTTTTTTTTTTTTAATGCTTTGTTATTAATTTGTATCACTTGCTTCTTGTTAAGAAAATTTAATTTTTAAAGAGATTATATGTGTACAAGCACATAGCAAAATATCTGGCATATTTTGTATGCATGCAATGTGTTTTTATCTTTCACTTAAAAAACTGTTTTATTGTGGTATGAACACTTTACATGAGATCTACCCTCTTAAATTTTAAGTGTATAATACATTGTCATTGACTATAGGTTCAGTGTTACATAATATGTCTCAGGGGCTTAATGTACATCCAATTATATTTTAAATATTATCTTATTATATTTATAACATATATTTAATATACATAAACTTATTATGTAGCTAATCTTCTTTATCTTGCTTAACTGAAACTTCATGCCCATTGATTAATAACTACACGTTTCTCCCTCCCCTAACCACTAGCAACCACCATTATATTCTAATTCCATGAATTTGACTATTGTAGTTATCTTATGTAAGTGAAATCATATCATGTGGTATTTATATTTCTGTGACTGACTTACTTCACTTTACGTAATGTCTCCAAGATTCTTCCATGTTGTCACATATGACAGAATTTAACTCTTAAGTCCAAATTGTATTCCATTATATGTGTATAACATTTCTTTCTCTATTCATCTATTGATGGATATTTAGGTTGTTTTCACATTTTCACTAGTATGCGTAGTGCTATTATGAACATGGAATTGCTCACATCTCCGAGAGATCCTGACTTCAATTCTTTAGGATAACCCAGAAATGGGATTGTTGGATCATATGGTAGTTTTTAAAAAATTTTCAGAAAACTTCATACTGTTTTCCATAGCAGCTGCACATTTGGCATTCCCACCAACAATGTATAAGAGATCTAATTACTAGGGGCACATGGGTCCCTCAGTCATGTAAGCATCAGACTCTTGATTTTGGCTCAGGTCACAATCTCAGGGTTGTAAGATGGAACCCTGCTTTGGGTTGCCATGGGCATGGAGCCTGCTTAAGATTCTCTCTCTCCCTCTGCCCCTCTCCCTTCTGCTCATGCATGCACGTGCACATGCTCTCTCCCTCTTTCTCAAAAATAAAAAAATAACAAATAAAAAATAAAAATATTTTTTAAAAATGCTCAGTCAGTTAAGCGTCCCACTCATGATTTTGGCTCAGATCATGACTCTGGGGTGGTGAGATGGAGCCCCGGGTCCGGCTCCCTGCTCAGTGCGGAGTCTGCTTGACAATCTCTATTCCTCTCCTTCTGCCCCTCCAACTCACTCGCTCTCTCTCTCTCTAAAATAAAAAAAGAAAGAAATCTTTTTTAAAAAAATAAATCAATCTTTAAAAATATTCTCTTTCCCTCTCCCTCTGCCTCTCCTCCCTCTCTCCCTCTCTAAAAAAAATAATAAATTAATTAATTAATAAAAAAATTTTAAAAAGGGTTCTAATTTCTCCATATCCTCACTAATAACTGTTTGTTTGTTTGTTTCATAAAAGCCACTTTAACAAGTGTGAGGTAATATCTCATTTTAATTTGATTAGCATTTCTCTGATAATTAGTGATGTTGAGAATTTTTTTGTAAGTCTGTTGTTCATTTGTGTATCTTCTTTGGAGAAATGTCTATTTAAGCTCTTATTCCATTTTTTTAATCAGGCTATTTGTTATTTTACTATTCCATTGTATGAGTTCTTTATGTATTTTCTGGATTTTTTTGGTTTTTTTTAAGATTTTATTTATTTGCGAGAGAGAGAATGAGAGACAAAGAGCATGAGAGGGAGGAGGGTCAGAGGGAGAAGCAGACTCCCTGCTGAGCAGGGAGCCCAATGCGGGACTCGATCCCGGGACTCCAGGATCATGACCTGAGCTGAAGGCAGTCGCTTAACCAACTGAGCCACCCAGGTACCCTGTTATGTATTTTCTAAATTAACCCTTTGGTTTGCAAATATTTTCTCCCATTTTATAGGTTGCCTTTTCGTTTTGTCGATTCTGCTGTGCAGAAGCTTTTAAGTTTGATGTAGGCCCACTTGTTTATTTTGGTTTTGTTGCCATGCTTATGGTGTCATACCCATGAAATTGTTACCAAGATCAATGTCATGAAGGTTTTCACTTATGTTTCTTTCTTGGAGTTTTACAGTTCCAGGTCTTATATTTAAATCTTCAATTGATTTTGAGTTGATTTGTGTGTGGTGTAAGATAAAGGTCCAATTTCATTATTTGCATGTGGATATCCAGTTTTCCCAACACCATTTGTTGAAAAGCTCCACATTGTATATTCTTGGACCCTTGTTGAAGATCAGTTGCCTGCATATGCATGGCTTTACTTCTGGGCTGTTTATTCTGTTCCATTTGTCTATATCAGTCTTTATATCAGTACCACACTGTTTTGATTACTATACTTTTGTAATATATTCTGATATCAGGAGGTGCTTCCAGCTTTGTTCTTCTATCTCAGGATTGATTTGGCTACTTGTGGCCTTTTGTGGTTCCTTGTGAATTGTAAAAGTTGTTGTCTTTTTTTTTTTTTTTTTAGAGAGGGAGGTGAGCGGCAGAGGGAGAGAGAGAGAATCTTAAGCAGGCTCCATGCCCAACATGGAACCCGACATGGGGCTCAGTCTCAGAACCCTGAGATCATGACCTGTGCCGAAATCAAGTCAGACATTTAACCGACTGAGCCACCCAGGTGTCCCTCTATTTTTGTAAAAAATAAAACCTCTTACGATTTTGATGTGAATAGCATTTAGTCTGTAGATTGCTCTGAGCAGTATGGACATTTTAACATTAAGGCTGTCAATCCATGAACATGGCATGTCTTTCCATATATTTGTTTCTTCTATTTCTTTCATTAATGTTTTGTAATGTTTAGTATACAAGTCTTCCACCAACTTAGTTAAGTTTATTCTTAAGTATTTTATTCTTTTTAATGCCATTATAAATGGGACTTTTTTTTTCTAATTTCCTTGTCAGATAATTTGCTGTTATTGTATAGAAGCACAACTAAATTTTGTATGTTGATGTATCCTGCAATTTTACTGAATTGGTTTACTAGCTTTAATTCTTTTATGGACTCTGAAGAGTTTTCTATATATAAAATCATGTCATCTGCAAAGAGGGACAATTTTAATTCTTTCTGATTTGGATGATTTTTATTTATTTTTTTTACCTAATTGTTCTGGCTAGGATTTCCAGTACTATATTGAGTACAAGTGGTGAGAGTGGGCATCCTTACCTTATTCCTTATGTTAGAGGAAAGGCTTTCACTTTTTCACTATTGAGAATGATTTTTGCTTTGGGCCTGTCATTGATGGCCTTTACTATGCTGAGGTACTTTCCTTCTATTTCTCATTGTTCAGAGATTTTATCATGAAGGAATGAGGAATTTTATCAAACACTTTTTCTGCATCTTTTGAGATGACCAGGTAATTGTTATCCTCTATTCTGTCAATGTGGTGTATAACATTAATTAATTTTCATATGTTGAGCCATCCTTGCATCTAAGGGACAAATCCCACTTAGTATTGGTGTATGATCTTTTTAATATTTTGTTGAATTAGGTTGTTATTATTTTGTTGCAAATTTTTACATCTATACTCATCAAGGATATTGTCCTATATATATATATATATATATAAACATATATATATATATATATTTTTTTTTTTCCTCCTGTGATGTCTCTGTTTGTCTTTTCTATCAGGGTAATGCTGGCATCATAAATGAGTTTGAAAGTGCTCCTTCCTCTTCATTTTTGGAAGAGTTTGAGAAAGACTGGTTTCAATTCTTATTTAAATATTTGGTGGAATACACAAATGAAGCCATGTGGTCCTGGACTCTTTGTTAAGAAGTTTTTGATTACTAATCAGGGGCACCTGGGTGGCTCAGTTGTTAAGGTCTGCCTTCAGCTCAGGTCTGGGATCAAGCCCTGCATCAGGCTCCCCACTCAGCGGGGAGCCTGCTTCTCCCTCTGCCTGATGCTTCCCCTTACTTGTGCTCTCTCTCTCTGTCAAACAAATAAATAAAATCTTAAAAAAAAAAAGAGGTGTTTGATTAGTAATTCAATCATCTTACTTGTAATTAGTTTGTTCAGATTTTCTATTCTTTCATGATTCAGTATTTGTAGGTTGTGTCTTTCTAGGAATTTTTCCATTTCTTCTAGATTATCCAGTTTATTGGTATATAATTGTTTATAGTAGTCTCTTATGATCCTTTTATTTCTGTGGCATTGATTATAATGTCTCTTCTTTCATTTCTGATTTTATTTATTTGAACGTTTTCTCTTTTTTTCTTCTTTAGTCTAGCTAAAGTTTGTCAATTTAAAGTAATAAGGAGGAGACATCCAGCTATTATATAGTTGGATGCCAAATTCTGATGTAGTGTGACTCTCCCCTCCCCTCCATAGTGCCCTGTGCTCAGAGAATTATGCAAAGACTTACTTTGTCTGCTAATAAAATACTTTCTCTTCTTAAAAGAAACTATTTTGCCACCATAATGAATAATTATTCTTCTCAATTGTAAAGATTTTACAACTACATAGTTGGGAAGAAATTAGAAAATTATCCTTGTTTCTTATCACTCTAAAAAAGAATTTTAGTCACCAGAAGATTCAGCTTCAGTATCTAAGAAATGTCTCTTTCTAAAATAAGTGAAAATAATATAAAGAATAAATAATAGTATAGATAGGAAAAAAATAAAGAAGGAAGAACTACTTTTATTGAGGGTAACTCTATTTAAAGATACTCTAATATCTTTACTTGAGATCATTCTATCTCATTTCATATCATGTTTTCTTACTTAAATGGAAAAATGCTTTCATCATAAATTCCTAGTGTTAATAAAAAAAAGAGAGATGACTAGATTTCAACTCCTTTTAAAAACAAATATATGTAGGTGATAGTTGAATTCCATGATGTCTCTATGCTGGACTAGATGGATGCAGAGGGAAGAAAATGGAACCCAGAATTCAGAAACAAATTGTTATTTTCATAGAGCTCTTAAACAGGTATTAAAAAAAACTAGTACTCAAGAAATTACTAAGCTACTCTTTAGGGAAGGCATAGTTCAGTATCTTTATTTTATTATAAAATAATTATTTCAAGTAACTGTGGATTAATGGAGGTAGATACCATATTTTATCAAATAAAGGTAGGATAGAAACTAAGCGGAGAATCTAAAATGATACTTAACTTGTTGGGGCACCTGGGTAGCTCAGTCGGTTAAGCATCTGCCTTCTGCTCAGGTCATGATCCTGGGGTCCTAGGATCGAGCCCTGAATTGGGCTCCCTGCTCAGCAGGGAGTTTTCCTTCCACCCCCCCATCCCTCCCCCTGCTCATGCTCTCTCTCACTCTTGCTCACTCTCTCTCTTGAATAAATAAATAAAAACTTTAAAAAAAAAAGATACTTTACTTGTTATCTATTGTTTTATAACAAATTGCCCCCAAATTTAACAGCTTTAAATAACATTTATTATCTCTGTGAGTCAAGAACTTGCTGTGGTTTACCTGGATGTTTATGGCCTAGTCTCTCAGAAGTCTGCAATCAAGGTGTTATCTGGGGTTGCAGTCATCTCAGTACTCAGCTGGAGGGGAGTTCACTTTGAAGTTCACTCGGGTAGCTGTTCACAGGTCTCTGGGTCCTTGCTAGCTGAAGGTTGGAAGTATTAGCTCCTGGCCCTGTGGCTTTCTCCATGGGGCTTCTCACATGGCAACTGGTTACCCCAGAGTACAGATTCTGAAAGATAGATCCCAAGACAGAAACCACACAATCTTTTTTTAAAACTTGGTATTTGAATTGATATTTTATTGCTTTGGCTGTATTCAATTCATTAGAAGTGAATCACCAAATCTAGTCATACTCAAGGCAAAGGATTACACAAGAGTGTGAATATGAGGAGTCAAGGATCATGAGGTGTTATTTTGAGTCTGCCTACCACAGATAATATCTGCTAATGACTCTCAGTGGTAATAGACACATTCCCTTTCCTCTTAAACATCTGAAAGCAGTTCATTGTCTTCGCTAATGTTCAGATATCATCAGCAAATGAAAACGAGTGGAACCCACAGTAAGGGATATGGTAACTCTGATACTGTGGTTGGATTTCAAGCCTCAGGGCCACTGACTGGGGCATATCCATGTCAACTCAATGATATTAATTTCCTAATGTATAAATAGCAGGATTTGTGTTTTTATCTAATTTTCCCAGGTATCTACAAGGCTTTGTGTTCTCTCTCTCTCTTTTCTTTCATTTTCTTTCAATTATATCTTAATGTTAATTCTTTATTCTTTGACCTTCATTGGAGGTTATTTACCATGTATCATCACTATCCAGGCAAATTGGGCAGAGGAAAATCCTGACAAAAAGTCTTGGTCTTTGCTAGATATGACTTCTAATGAAAGAAATGAATTGAGAAGGATTATTCCTTTATCTGAGTATTTTTTAACCTAACAAGATATAACCATTTTTATCTGAAGTCACTAAAAGCTTCTGTAGATTGAATTTCTCTAGGTACACTCTGGGTACACATACTTCAGAAATAAATTGTCACAATAGAACCTAATGTTATTAAGGGTCTAAAATATATATTTCGTATTTTATTCAAGAGGCTTGGCTGTTCTCATGAGCTAACGGTAAATTAACAGTGGGGCCTGGTTCTTGTCTTTTCTGCTACATTTAAATCGCAATCCTAGATTCTGAAGGGTACAAACATATAAACATAAGCTCTTAATGGTTTGAATAAGGTCGAAGACAAAAAGTTCCCTAGTTAAGTTCTGCAGTTAAATACAATTATTTTACAGGGTTCAGTCTGCTTAATGTATCTTACTTGTCACATGCAGTTCATAATTATACTGAGGAAAAAAGGAATTAAGAGTGTAGAATTTTAATAGCATATTTTTTTCTTAATTTTCTATTTTTAACTCTAAAACATCAAGGCCTATTTTGCTGCCATATTTTGTTCCTCTAATGACCTTAGCTAAATTCTAAAATTCTCACCCCCATTTGTGAAAAGGTAATGATAAAATAAACCAGTAGCAAATTTGAATGGAATCCAGTTCTAAAATCCCTTGCCTCACTCAGCTGCTTCTCAGACACCTGAAATGCACTGCTTAATTTAGAAAGAAAAATTACAGTGAGGCTGCAATCCTGCCTTTCAGAGACAAGGGAGCAGGAAATGATTTGCAGGTGATTGAAAGGTGGTGTTTGCACTTAGGATTTCCTGAGCTTTCCAAATTTAACCTTGGAGCTTACCTATCTTTGATTTTAAGAATTAGATCCAACCCATATTCTGGATATCTCCCCACTGTAGAGGTGCATCTTGGCTGGGGATGAGAAAAATGGAGGCCACATGCTCAGTCCTAAAAGAGAAAAGAGCAGAACAGAATCTGAAGGAAATAAATGAAGGCTACGGTTTAGCTTTCCTCTGAGCCAAGGACAAGAATCTGACTTCTCCTTTAATTTAACCCTTGGATTGTCACAGAGAAATAAGGTGCTCTAGAGAAAATTCTATTGCATTTGCTATTTCCAAGCAGAAAAATAAAATTATAGAATAGATACACAAGAAACTTTTAAAAAATTTTTCCATTGCAAGATGCTATGAATAAATATGATAGAATCAAATGTAAAATATTTATGCATATATACATATTATTTGTATGAGTAAATGCATATAA
Organism: Leptonychotes weddellii; assembly: GCF_054177405.1. NCBI lineage: Eukaryota > Metazoa > Chordata > Mammalia > Carnivora > Phocidae > Leptonychotes > Leptonychotes weddellii. Next base: position 101,128,363 of record NC_138370.1, read on the forward strand.
AGTGTGAAGCAAGATAAAAATCTCATTCTTTTCCTAAGATGTAGAATAATGGGTTTGTTTTCCAGGTTAACTGATGCCTTGTTTTCTAAAAATAAATTCTGATTCTTTGTTTAAAGGAACAGTCTGAAAAAAATTGACTCTTGTCCACAAGACTACTATTAACAATTCTTATTCAGAGCCTCCTGCATCTGAGTTCTGACTTAACTAGCACAGTACATCCAGCAAGCTGTCGATATGTATTGGTTAAATAACTGAATAAAGCAGTGAAAGAAAGAAGGAAGGGAAAAGTGGACAGAGAGAAGGAGAGAGATGGAGGAGGGGGGAAGGAGGAAGGATATAGTAGACAAAGGAAGCATTTTATCCACTGGACATGACATCTTGAAAAGCTTTCTTCGCTTGGCTTCCAGGAATGCTACTTTTGTCTTTTTCCTTCTGCTTTACTAGTTGTGTCTTTTCAGTCTCCTAGGATGCTTTCTTTTCTCCCTCCAATTTCTAAACATTGGAGTGCATTAGGGCTTTGTCCTCAGCTATGGATTTTTCTCTAAGCATAGCCAGTTCCTAAGTAATCTTTTCAAATTGCGTGACTTTATTATACCAATAATCCTACCCACCCACCCAACAGTTCTCTAAACTGAAGTGCTTTCCTAAACTCTGGGCTCATATACTTAACTTTCTACTTGATCCTCTGTAGATCTCAAATAGCTATGTCAATGTCAACTTTTACCAAACAGAACTCTTAATTTATTTGCCCTCCCCTCCTGATCACTTCCTTCCTCAATCTTCTCCATACCTACCAACAATACCACCTTTACCTAGTTTTACAAACTGAACATTGAAGACATTATATTTCTTTTCATTTATTGTATCACAAAACTATGTGAATTTTACCTTCAAAAGAGATACTGAATTTCATCATTTTTCACCTTGTCCATGGCTGTTATAAGAATTTGTTCAACTTGTTCTTCTCTTGCCTAGATTACTGGAATAGTCTCATGACAGTATTCCTGCTTCAGCTTTCTTGTTTCAGTCAGGTCAGGGTCCAACTAGATAAACAAATCACCTTGGAGAATTCCCCACCCATAGGCTGAGGTGCAAAAAGAAGAGGCATGGCTCGCTCTCTTTCTGCCGCCATCTTGGTTCCATATTCCCTGCACAAAATGCCTGGTGAAGCCACAGAAACCGTCCCTGCTACAGAGCAGAAGTTTCCAGGGCCTCAGGCTGAGACAGGGTCTGGAACAGAATCCGACAGTGATGAATCGGTACCAGAGCTCGAGGAACAGGATTCCACACAGGCGACCACACAATAAGCCCAGCGGGCAGCCACAGCTGAAATCAATGAAGAACCGGTCAGTAAAGCAAAACAGAGCCGGAGTGAAAAGAAGGCACAGAAGGCTGTGTCCAAACTGGGTCTTTGACAGGTTACAAGTGTTAAGAGAGTCACTATCTGGAAATTTAAGAATATCTTCTTTGTCATCACAAAACCAGATGTCTACAAGAGCCCAGCTTCAGATACCTACATAGTTTTTGGGGAAGCCAAGATCAAGGATTTATCTCAGTAGGCACAGCTAGCAACTACTGAGAAATTCAAAGTTCAAGGTGAAGCTGTCTCAGGCATCAAGAAAACACACAGACTCCAACTGTACAAGAGGAGAGTGAAGAGGAAGAGGTTGATGAAACAGGTGTGGAGGTTAAGGACACAGAATGGGTCATGTCACAAGCTAATGTGTCAAAAGAAAAGGCAGTCCAATTCCTGAAGAACAACAGTAATGATATTGTAAATGCTATTATGGAATTAACAATGTAACCATCTGAAAACAAGGACCATTTTTGGTGTTTCAAAAGAATAACTGAAGCTGGGTTTGAAATTTGTATAGTGTTTCTATCGTTCATAAACTTATAGCTTCTTGTTGGTTGGGGAAAAAAAGTAGGAGGCATAGCCAGAGCACAAAAGTATACTCACTGCTGATGCCAGGGAAAGCAGAACCACCATAATTCACTAGGCTTATAGTCAGTGATGAGGCAGAGAGAAAGAAGATTGAAAAAAATGACCTGGCTTCTCTCTTCCCTCCATTTGTCAGTGTCTCACCCAGCTGTCTCATAAAAAAGCCTAGAAAATACAGTACCAAGGCAGAACCTGAAAGGAAAAAATGGATATGAAACCAATGAACTCTGCCCCTAACTCAACCCTGCTGTAGCTTTATGTTCCCCCAAAAGCAAGAGTGAACCACACAAAATAGAACACATATCCTGCCAAGTGCCTAGTCTCAACCTTCCAATGGCTTTACATCATACTCTAAATAAAATACCAAATTCTAATCATGACCTATGATGTTTCACGTCACCTAGCCACTGTCTACTACTCTAATTTCTTCCTGCCTCTCTCCTTTGCCCCACCTCATTTCAGCATGTAGGCTTTCTTGCATTTCCCATTGACTATGCCTAGCAAAACTTCTTCCCCATCTTTTCCATCTGTTTGGTAAGTTATTCCCCTTGTTTACTAGGTTTGTTCCCAGCTTCAGTCAGGCCTGTGCTCAAATATCACCTCCCCACAGAGGACTTCTCTGATCATTTTTCCAAAATACTGCTTCATCCACTAATTTATGTCTCCTTACTGTGCTTAATTTTTCTTCTTAGCACTATCGCTAACTCACAATGTTGGGCAACATAATCGAGAAGACCTGATTGCCAAATGACCTGTAAGCTGAGTGGACCCTGGCATCCTCATTCCCTTGCCTCTCTTTGGAATATGGGTTCCACTAGCCTTTCCTGCTCCCAGATGCTGCTCCAAAGACAGAACTTTGAGACAAGTATGTGGTGTTGAGAACCCCTGTATGATATATGTGACTGAGCCCATTAAGGCCCTTATTTAAATTTTTAAGATTTGGCAAGTGGTGCAGGGGTCCATTTGTCTTGCTGCCACCCACGATAAGCCTTGCACGTAAGTTCCCTTTGCTTATTAAAACTGCCACTTCCGAATCTAGAGTGGCCTGCTCCTTTCTTTGTTCTCTCCCTGCCCCCTGAGTATGAGGGCCAGTTTCAAGTATATCTGCTAAGCTCCTGATAGGGTTGTGAACCAATACACAAAAAATGGAATTCCTAATTGTTTATTGTTTTCCTTCTTTACTAGAAGAGAACCTTCCTAAAGGCAATGCCTTCCCTTGTTTATTAACATATCCCCAGTGCTTAAATCAGTGTCTAGCAAGTAACAGGAAATCAATAAATATATGTTGAACAAAGGAATAGAAATAAATTTCTTGTATTACCTCTGTGTGAATTTTTTGTCTTCACTTTCAAAATTGGTTATAACCCAACAGTTTCTTTTGAAGTGAATTATTTGGAACCAAGAACACATTTTAACAGCTCTATCGATGGTAAGGTGGTGGATAGATTTTCAGATGATTCCACTCGGAGTATGGCTATGATATCATCAATTCAAATCAAAATGAATAGAAAATCAAAGTTGTATTATTGGTATTTAAGTAATATAAATTTTTGAATATTGATAATTATGAAAGCATACTTAATGAAAAGAAACATATAAATTCTTACCACACATATAAATTTGGACTTAAGTAATGTTATATGTTGCCTAGTCAAAACTTCAAGCCGAAGAGGAAATTTGCCTTCTGAAACAAACCTGTGAAAAGGTCATCCATTCTGTATGAATATTTCTAATGACAAAAACTAACTGCACTGTAAGGCACCATCCCCACCAGATAAATTTGAGGAAGTTCTACAATTTATATAGTTCTATTACAATGTCTTTCATCATCTTAATATCTGCCAATGTTTACTGTTTGCCTTCCTTTTTTTTTTTTTTTAAGATTTTATTTATTTATTTTGACAGAGAGATACACAGCAAGAGAGGGAACACAAGAAGGGGGAGTGGGAGAGGGAGAAGCAGGCTTCCCACCAAGCAGGGAGCCTGATGTGGGGCTCGATCCCAGGACCCTGGGATCATGACCTGAGCTGAAGGCAGACGCTTAATGACTGAGCCACCCAGGCACCCCTTTTTGCCTTCTAAATTTATTCTGGGTAAACATAATCCCCTCTTACATAATAGTTCACCAATTATTTTAGGGAAGATCCTATGTCCCTCCTAAAAATCTTTGCTTTCTATGCTAAATATCCTAATCCTTTCAACCCATTCTCATACAGCTTGATTTTCAGACCTCTTGACAGGTTAATCACCTTCCTCTGTATACACTCCTGCTTAATAATGTCCAGTGCTGGATTTCTCTCTCAGCCATTGAGATGTAACAAACCACCTCAATGCCCAGTGGCTTAAAAGAAAAAAAAGTTTTTATCCCTCATGAGTCTATATGTCATACGGTTCTTCTGGTCTCAGCTGGACTTATTCTTGTATCCCTGGACACTTGTGGGTCCAGTAAACAGCTCTGGCAACATTGGCTGTACTTCCTCACATGTTTCAATATTTACTACTAGTAGACAGGATTAGGAAGCTTCAGCTGGGGCAACTGGCCTCTCTTCCACATGGTCTTCATTTCCTGGCAGGCTAGCTCAGAATTGCACGGGCCACTGAGAGAGAGAAGGAGTACAAGGACAGTTGAGACCCAAACTCAGGACTGGCACCCATGCCATTCTACTATATTCTATTGACCAAAAATTGTTAAAAGTCAGCCCAGATTCATGGGATGGGAAAGTCTCCACCTCTTTATGGAAGGAGCTGCAATGTCACTTTTCAAAGGTGGTAGATATATAGAGAGAAAAATTAGAACTAGGGATGCCTGGGTGGCTCAGTTGGTTAAGTCTGCCTTTGGCTCAGGTCAGGATCCTGTGGTCCTGGGATCGAGTCCTGCATCGGGCTCCCTGCTCGGTGGGGAGCCTGCTTCTCCCTCTGCCTGCCGCTCCCCCCTGCTTGTGTGTTCTCTCTTTCTCTCTCTCCCCCACTTTCTGACAAATAAATTAATAAAATCTTTAAAAAAAAAAAGAAAAATTAGAACTATTTTTGCAGTCTACTACAATTTCCTAGAGTTAAACTAAGCATATGTGCTTAGTGTACTAGAAAAAACAGGAATATCAAAAGGGTGGGAAATAGAGAATAATTTGCAAGTATTTGGTATTTAATATGCTTATTTTTTCATTTATTGAAATAATTAGAATTTAGTTGGATATATTATGTTTATTTTACAAATTATTATTGATATTTATTTTGAGTGACATATGGGAAAGAGGGCTGCCAAAAACCTTTTAGTGCTTCTGGCTCTAAAATTTCTTGATTCAAGCTTTTAAATGTCTTTCCTGAAATACAGCACTCAAAATTTCACTCAATCTTCATAAATTACAGACATACTAAAAGAACCACTGGAGTACTTTTAAGGATTTTAAAGATCTACATTACTGCTTATTTATATAGAATATGTGTTTGTCAGAGTTTCGTACTCATCTAGGTTCTCCAGAGAAACAGGCAAAAAATAACACATATATATATAATTTATATATATGTATATTATATTCATATATATTTATTTCTATTTCAGAGAGAGAGAGAAAGAGGGGGGTGGATTATTATATAGAATCGACTTGTGTGGTTATGGAGAATGAGAAGTCCCAAGATTTGCAAGTTAGAAAGCTGGAGGCACAGGACAGTTGAGTGGTATATTTCCATTTTGAGTCTGTAAGCCAGAGAATCAGGAGAGTTGCCGGTATAAATTCCACTCCTAGCATGAGTCCCAAGGCAGAAGAAAACTGATAGTCCACCTCAAAGACAATCAAGCAAAGAGAAAATCTCTCTTCAGCCTTTTTTTCCTACTCAGGCCTTCAATGAATTGGATGATGTCCTCCCACATTGTGAAAGGCAATCTGCTTTATTCAGTCTACTGATTCAATTGTTGATCTCATCCAGAAACACCCTTACCCGTACCCACTGATACCCAGAATAACATTTAATTAAATATCTGGGCACCTTTGGACTAGTGAAGTTGACACATAAATAACCATTATATGTTAAAAAAAAAACAAAAAAAGAAGAAGAAGAAGATAGTAAGAGGCAAGAATGAAGGGGGGGAAATCGGAGGGGGAGACGAACCATGAGAGACTATGGACTCTGAAAAACAAACTGAGGGTTCTAGAGGGGAGGGGCATGGGAGGATGGGTTAGCCCAGTGATGGGTATTAAGGAGGGCACGTACTGAATGGAGCACTGGGTGTTATACACAAACAATGAATCATGGAACACTACATCAAAAACTAATGATGTAATGTATGGTGATTAACATAACAATTATAAAAAGGCCAGAAAAAAAAAAATAACCATCATAGGTTTGTTTAGGGAAACAGGACTACTAGGAATTATGTAAATTCATAGGATTCCAAGAGGGATGAAACCTAATGAAATTATGGAAACTGGTAAAATGTCCATGAAAGGCAGTTGCCTCTGACTCTGGTAGTGGATGAAGCTCTAGAACAGCAGAACCAACCTTCAGGAAAACAGTCAGATGTGAAGTGAGAGAGTTGAGAGAAATTGGAACACCTGAGGAAAAACAGAAATTGAAATTACTTGTCTCTCACCATTTCCATCCTCAGTGACCTATATAATCTGCAGAAGTTGATGCCCTTTGCCGCCAAATGACACAATCACCTCATCCAAAAACAAGCTTGAGGAGATCTTTGGTAGGTCAAAAGACTGCAGGCCTACTTCAACAAGATGTCACTAACTACATTCAAAAGCTGCAGTGCTGCCTGATGCAAAACTCTGATTCAGGGTGGAATGACTACTTTTCACTGCCCTCAAAATCTCACAAAAATTTCCTTTGTAGGAACCTATTGTGACTTTGTTAAAATTTGTTAAATAGAACCCAGGGTGTTGGTGAGCCAGGGTTCAACAAAAAACCACAAGGGAATCAAAATAGAGAAGTTTACTACTCATAGGTCCTGGAGGAAGTACATAGCATGCCTCAAGGGGCCATATAGGGACACCAAGGCAGAGTGTCAACAGAGTCCAACAGAACATGGGGAACCTGCTTTTATTAGGGTCTACCGGGGGAGTGCTTTCGGGTTTCCCGAGCTAAGACCAGATTGATAAATTCAAACCAAAAAAAAAAAAAAAGTGGGGTTTTTGATAAGCTTCCTGGGGACCTTATCTAAGGGGAGTATAAGGAGAAGGCCTTGGGAGGCAGGAGAGAGTGCTTATGATAAAGGGGGTTGTCAGAGCCATCTTAGGGTATAAGAATATCAAGAATCACATCACATTGACTTGTGGCTCTTCGGGGTGTTATCAGCATGTGCTCCCAGGAGGAACTAGTGTCAGTTCAAGGCCCCTACAGGCTACTTGACCACACAAAATAGATGCTGAGACAGGAATATTATGAAGCAGTTTAGTTAAACTTCCAATACAACCCTAACCTGAAACTACATAGGAAAAGAATTCTAGAAAGTGTTGTTTAGTTTAGCTAAATTGAAGAAGTGGGAAAACAACCAGTTCACTTTTTGTCAACTTGGGATACATGTACACATCTTTTAACTATACTTAACCCCAAAGAAAAACACAAGCAAAGTCATACTCTAACGATGGCAATTGAACTGCATACAACGAAAACCACACTAATCCTTCCTCCATAAAAAGGATAAAAGTCCCAAAGTCACTTTATCTCTTTTTTGGGTGATGTTCTTTTCTATTCTACCTGAAGCACATTTTAAATGTTGAATAGGGTTAAGTATTATTAACGTACTTTATGTTAAATTATAAGGACTATGGGATTTTAAAAAATAATTGAATGAGTTCATGCACACATATTCATATAAATATAAGGAAAAAAGTTCTAAGCATGACTGTGTAGCTGATGTTTATGATTTGATACTTCCGCCTTTCCTTTGCCCTCAGTGAGCTCTTCAGCAGTTCATGGTTCCTTGCCTCAGAGGACGACACAAACCCTCATTTCTGAAAGGTCGGGGCTTTAGCAGTCCTGCCTCTATTGAGTACTTGTAGTTTTCCATTAACTTTATCCCAGAACATGGGGCACTAAGAGGGTAGCCAGGGTATCTACTTCATTCCAGGCCTATGTCTCCTTACTCCATAGTAGCAAATTGATTTCCGCTGAAGAGTCAGGATCAATTATCCCAGAGAGCACAGTAATCCCCTTCTTTGCCAGCAGATTCACTGTCATGAGAATTCTAAAGTGGCCAGGTGGTAATCTCAACCTCTAGTTTAATAAAACAATTGTGTCCCCTTGTGAGAATATTTATTCCTTGGGAACTAAGACATATCAAGCAGCAGAACTCAAAGATATGAGGACAGGAAGCAAAACTTTCACTAATAGTTCATTTACTAGGGGTAAGAGTAAGAGAATTACCCCCAAATCTTATGCCCGCTTTCCTGAGTTATGAATGTTTGCTATGGGAGAAACAGCACTAAATATTGGTCACTGATTTATAACATACCTTCCATCTTAGGGGACATTATTTCAACCCCAGAAGCTTATGTGCCCATCTGGCACAGTAACTGAATCTCCTAAAGGCTTTTTCACTATTCTAACATGCTAGCTTCCTCAGTGTGATGATAATCATGGGAATCAATAAATTCCATAAACACGAGCCAATTTGCACCTACATCAATATTTCCTTCACCCTGAAAGTCATATCTTGACATGTTCCAGATGCTTTGACTCTAGAAATTTCACTGAAGTGGTAGACTACTGAATTTCTGTGGCATTTACCTCCTTCCATCTGGTACACATGTTTATTATCAATGTGTTTAGAAAAGCTGCTTCTTCCTTCTCACCATGCCTAATGAGAATCAGATCATTAATTGAACAGCCTAGTCCTGTCCTGGAATTAAGAGGGCATCCAAGTATCTATGGACAAGATTACGATATTGGGCTAGGAAGTTGATATTGCCCTAGGGTAGGAGAGTAAACATGTATTTCTGTTTCTGTCAGGTAAAAGCAAAGAGTTCCCAGTAAAAAGATAGCATATACAAACCAAAGTACCATTTGTTACATCAGTTGATACATGCCACATGTTAGTGAGCATGTCTATTTTCTCCAATATCAAAATCACATCTGAAATGGTGGCTGCATCTGAAGTCACCACCTGATTAAATTTATGATAATCTACTGTCATTCTACAAAATCCAACTCTCTTCAGTGCATGCCAAATAGGTGAGTTGAATGAGACTTTGGTAAGATTCACCATGCCATGCAACTTTCAGGTCTTTGATAATGGCACCAATTTCTGCAAACCTTCCAGGATGTAAAATCTATTTGATAAATAGAGGCAGTTCTAGTAGCTTCCACATGGCCTTTCCACATGGCCTCCAAACTTCTTTAAGAAGAAATAAAATGACTCCTTAGGAAGATCTGTGATGAAAACAGAAATGATCATTCTTGGGATTCTGTCCGTTGGTGAGCATGTCTATTCCAATATGATTTCCTGACTGAAGAAATAACCACAGAGTTAGTTCAGGAACCCACTGAGCCCACTGTGAGAAGGACCTTAACCAGAACTTACTAACCCCTTGGCCTCCACCTTATTCAGATTGGTTTGGGTCTCCAAAAAGTAGTGGCTGTTCAGAGCCGTTGTCCAATAATACCCCTAAATGCTTTTTATATACACTTCTCCAATGCACAGTTACCATCTAAATGGTTGTAGATCCCTTCCGGAAAGGCCATAAGGAAGATTTACAGCATACATTTTTAAATGCATAGAAAGTTCCTTCCTTAAGGGATCCAGTCTCCCCTTCATGCAAGGTACTCTGAATTTATGAAAGGGCTCAGGTATGAGAATTTGTTGAGAGGTTGCAACTATCTATTGTGATTCAGGTCAGGATTCTGTTCACCAGACTAAAGCTTTTCCATTTATCCTAACAAGTAAGACTTCAGTAGACTGCTTTCAGTTTTAAGAACACCATGAACAATTAGCCAAGACCACTGATATCTGAACTTCAAGTCATTCTGACAACCTCTTTGGCTTTGTTTAGTAACCATTTGTAGAAATCTTTATAATAAGCATACCTAATTCGCCTCTGGAAATTAAATACCACAGGCTGGTCCCTGCGGCCTAGGATGCATCATCCCTTCATCAGGGATTCCAATTCAAATGTAGTAGTTTCCACTGTCGTTCCTGGCCTACAGAGAATAGCCAACACTGAGATCATCAAGGATACTAGAATCCCTTCCTGGATATATTTCTCACAGCTTTGGTGAAGCAAATAATCTTCGGTCATTCCAAAAAATACAAGGAATTAAGAAAGTGTCTTTCATGATAAATCCTTACCTTCTTTACCTTTTTAAATTCTTACCTTCCTTAGCTTTTGAATACTTTCTTCTATCTGTACTAAGGAAGTTGTAGAATTTTAACTTCATTTAGTATAGACCCTATTTGAGTATAAAATTCTGCTGATACTCCAAGAAAACTGTTAAAAATTCTTCTAGTTACTGGGGCTAACCTATTGAATCTAGAATCTATGCTTAATGCAAACATACCAACAAATTCAGTCTGACCCAACGTTATAATTCTTCCACTTTGCCCCAGTAAATTTAGGATCCATTCCTATTATCTGGAATGGTCAATCTCATGTTGATTTTCATCTGCATATTGCCTTTGGGTCCTCCAGGATTTGAATCTGGTTATATCTGGTTATAGGTCTAAAAGTAATGAGATTGGTGGAGCTACATCATCAGAAGAATCGATGTTTCCTTATTACTCCAGGGATAGCCATTATAGGTTCTCAAGGCAAAGAGAGACAAATGTCCTCAGTCAGGGGAGGAGGAGATACTTCTACCCAAGAAATTTAGGCTTAGGTTCAGGCTCAGGAAAATTTAGTTTTAAGATTCAATTTTATTGAATCTCTTCAAATGTGCTCTCCCCATTTTCAAAGTCAAATCCTCCTCCAATGAATTTCCTACATTTAATATATGCAACCATGTGATTTTATGAATCCATCTTGTTCTGTAAAGTAGCCACTTCCATGATTACACTTGAGGTTTGGTTTTCAGAAATCTCTGTCCTGTATCTAGAAGAATTAAAGGTCTTTATTTAGTGCAAATCTTGAAACTTTGTTTCTTATATAATTTGAGTTGGGAAATTAAAGCCCTGAATTAGCCATTTTCTTTCTTTAAGTTCTCTAGTGCATTCTCAAGTAATCAACAAACTCCATTTTGGTCTTTATTTCCATAAAAAATGTTCTAAACCAGCACTACTTGGTCTAGAGTCTTGCCTTCTATAGTCATTTGATTTTAGGTGTCTTCATAATCATTTAAGCAACTGCTTTGTCATTGCTTGGCACAGACTACCAATGTCCCCTTTATCACTTGCAACAAGATTGTTAATGAAATTAATTTTAATTCTATTAGAGAATCAATTCCAGATATCCCTGAAAATATGTATATAATTCACCCTTAAGGTTTTATTTCCCTAGAACTAGAACCATGTTAGTATCAGTTTCAGCATCAGTTAAGGTTTCAGCAGGGAGCAAACCACAAAGAGATTTGTTTTAAAATTTAGGTCTTCTGCACTTGTAGTTCTTCGTGAAGAAGTTAATAGAAAATTGTTGCCTCTGCTTCTGATGGTAGATTAGAAGTTACTGCATGTTAGCAGGGACAGCAGTAGGGAAAGAAAGCTGCACATGAAACAGGGAAAGATTGGGCCAACTAGAATCAATGAGGACAAACTAGAATCTGACCCTCACCACCTGCAGCCTTGACCATGTGGGAGCTCTGAAGAAGCCGACATCTTCTCCACCAATCTGCAAATACCTGGCCCACAGGTAAAATAAGCCAAAGAAGAAGGTCCTGGTGAATCTGAGTGAGCTGTAGTTTTGACTGGTGTCCAAAACCAGCATGTTGAACCATGAGTTCAGCCCCAGATGCACCAGCTTTGGGAGTATCTGGTGCCCTGCACCAACTGGATGCAAATGCTGCTTTCCTTCCACCTTCCAAATTTCATCCAATTTTTTTCTTGTTGCCAACAAACATATAGGGAAAACAATTTCGGAATTCTAGTTCTAGAATAGCTGACCACGACAGTAAGCACAGCCATAAAATGTGAGAAAAATCTTTGTCTACCTTTTCCTTTTTAAATGAACTTCAAAATTCAAGTTGAATACTCTAGAGTTTATAGTCGGTACACTTTCAATCATGCCTGGGAAATCACTGTCTACATTTTGAGGAAGAACCCCTATGCCAGCAATCATCAGGCAATGCTGGTCACTACTAGCAGTTTTAATGTTTTTTCCCACATATGAATTTCTTCCATGCATGGAACAGAGGAGTCTTAGAAAAGCACAGAAACCCAATGGTAAGGCTCCAGCCTCTGTAGGTGCTTGTGTAATGATTCAACTATTACATCTCTAATATTTGTGTGTGTGGCTGTGTATGTTTTACATACCTTGTCTTTACATACTTTATTCTGGGTATTTTCCTCTGCCCCTTTTTCAGTTTAGTAATTTTTTCTTCACTTATTCTTACTTTTATAAACTTTTCCACTAAATTTTGCATTTTAATTTCTAAAGTTACATTTGTATATATGATTGTCACTTTTCCATTGTTTATTTTTTATGGTTCCAGTTCTCTTCAAAAGTTCTCAATATTGTCTACGTCATTTAGTATGTACAACATTTTAATCTTAGTCTTTGTCTTTATCTGTATCTGTTATCTGAATACACAATGGATCTGTTCCTACTGTCTTTTATTTATTTGTTTTAAATTGTGGTTGTTATCTTGAGTTTTTGTATGCCTGGTTATTCTTGATTAGGTATCTTCATTGAATATTTTAAAATGTAAAAAGTTTGAGTTTTAGTTATTATTTTCTTCTGCATGGTATTTGAGTTTCCTTCTGGTAGGTGGCTAAGGGTGGTAGCAATTACATACCAGTTAGTTCAATTATCAGAATTGATATAAATTACTATAGGACCTCAGTTCCTATAAGGACTCTTCCAAATTATTCATTCTTACTCCAAAGAGTGTGGACTTTCACAATCTCAATGTGTGGAAGAAACAGAGTTTCCTTTCCTCATTGAGCCCTTGTGTTGTAAAGAATTCAGACATGCCTAAAAAAGAGGTCAGATCTTTGCCATCAGCTTCTAGGAGAGGACCTATATCATTCTTCATAGAGCACCTTTTTTAGGGCAGTCGCTGGCCACATAGCATAGCACAGGGGAACCAGTTGCACCCAATAGTCTTAGGATGGAGTTGCCAGGCCAAAAAGACCAATCATGGGATTTAAGATAGGGGCTTTGGGTCATGCCTTTGGAGACTGAGTTCAACCCTGTCCATAATCAGTCCATCAGTCATATTTATGTAATAGATATCTCTGAATATAAATATTCAGGTGTCTCTGATCTCTGAACACTGAGGCTCAGGTGAGCTTCCCTGGTTGGCAATACTCCATGGGTGTCATCTCACATCAGTGCCAAAAGAATAACACGTCCTGATTCCACAGGAAAAGACAATGGATGCTTCGCATTTGGAACCCTCCCAGACTCTGCCCTATGCATCTCTTCCTTTGGCTGATTTTAAACTGTATTCTTTTCCTGTAATAAACCATAACCATGAGTAAAATAGCCTTCTGGGAGTTCTGTGAGTCCTAGAGAATTATTAAAACTGAGGGGGTGATTTCAGGACCCTCTGAACCTGCAGTTGGTATCTGACATGAGAGTGGTCTTGTGGAGGATTGTGCCCTCAACTTTCACAGTGTGGCTAACTTCCAGGGCAGGCCCTGAATTCCAATGCTATTTTTTTGCCTACAATGTGGAAAGTTTATCTTTCTGCCTGTTCACCACCCTTTAGGAATTGGCAGAGGCATTTTGCAGAAAAACTACTTCTGATACCAGAATCACTGCTCCTGGCTGCCTTTTTTTTTTTTTTTTTTAATCCTGACTTTCAAATTATTCACAATCTGCGAATCCTTTAGAGCAGATGTTTCATATAGTTTTTAAAGTTTTACTGTTTTCCGGTAGACATTTCAGTTCATATTAGAGTCCGTTATTATCAAAAAATGAAAAAATATACACTGTAAACAAAAAAAAAAGACTAATCACAAATGACTTATTTCCTAACATATAAGGAGCTTTTAAAACTGGGTAACATCAACAATCTGCTGGAAAGTAGGCAAATGATATAAATGTATCATTAAGTTTTAAAATACACAAATAATCCTGAGATTATATGAGGGGAAAAAACCTTCAGGGTTAATCAAAATAGGAGAGGTCCAAATTAGACACACTGAGATACCATTTCTCACCTACGAGATTGAAAAAAAACTGAAATATCATTGTGAACATATGAATATTTGCTCCTGAACAATGTGTATTTCCAACTTTGCTTATTCTTACTTTTTATTGCCTGTTTTCTTTTTTTTCTGTCTTTTTTTAAATTTTATTATGTTATGTTAATCACCATACATTACATCATTAGTTTTTTTTGTTTGTTTGTTTTTTTAATTTTTTATTGTTATGTTAATCCCCATACATTACATCATTAGTTTTAGATGTAGTGTTCCATGATTCATTGTTTGCATATAACACCCAGTGCTCCATTCAGTACGTGCCCTCTTTAATACCCATCACCAGGCTAACCCATCCCCCCACCCCCTCCCCTCTAGAACCCTCAGTTTGTTTCTCAGTGTCCATAGTCTCTCATGGTTCGTCTCCCACTCCGATTTCCCCCTCTTCATTTTTCCCTTCCTGCTATCTTCTTCTCTCTCTCTCTCTCTCTCTTTTTTTAACATATAATGTATTATTTGTTTCAGAGGTACAGGTCTGTGATTCAAC
>NC_138370.1:101143189-101186808 GCF_054177405.1 Leptonychotes weddellii
CACAGCGCTCACCATAGCACATACCCTCCCCAATGTCTACCACCCAGCCACCCCATCCCTTCCACCCCCCACCACTCCAGCAACCCTCAGTTTGTTCCTGATATTAAGAATTCAACTTTGCTTATTCTAAAACCCAAGTAGTGATGGGCAACTCTAGTGTTTATAATTTAATATCTAAAGATATTTCTCATTAAATAACAAGGGAACTTGGAGAAATTCTTGGTTTCAGGTCTCAGGTAGTAAAGGTACAAGATGAATCTGAAATATTTTATCATTCCAGAAGTAAGGGGATTCTCAAAGATTAATGTGATCATGTCAAAAGTGTCAACTAGAATCAGCTTCCACTGGCATCAGATGGAACAATTTAAGGATCATAAAGAAAACAACTAAAAAAACTGAATCATATCAACTGTAAAAGTCTAAGAGCTCTTAATAATAACAAAAATACTCCCACTGGTCAGCATTGAAGATTCCTAAGGGCACCAAAACATTTTAAAACTGATTAATGAGAAAAATAATATATATTTATCATTGTTTTCTATATATATTGTATTAAAAGCCAACCAAATAATTGATAACATGCTTTTTAAAAGGAGAATCATAGCTAACAAGTAGGGGAAAAAACATTAGAATTTATTTATTTATTTTTTTAAAGATTTTATTTATTTATTTGAGAGAGAGAGAGAATGAGAGACAGAGAGCATGAGAGGGAGGAGGGTCAGAGGGAGAAGCAGACTCCCTGCCAAGCAGGGAGCCCAATGCGGGACTCGATTCCGGGACTCCAGGATCATGACCTGAGCCGAAGGCAGTCGCTCAACCAACTGAGCCACCCAGGCGCCCAAAACATTAGAATTTAAAATTATCATTTTTAAACTCGAATGAAACAACAGTTTTTTAATTTATAGTTCTGAAGTTAGTAGGGCAAAATGCTGGTGGGGAAATTCACCATGGATGAAAAGATAAAACTGAATTTCTAAGTTTGATAGCCAGAAATAATGTGCCTCATGAACTCACCTACTAGGAAGCCCACATAACTGTCTCTAGAGATGTATCATTCCCCTAAACTGATCCTAAATCTAATAACATCTCTAGATGTAACTACCAGTTTAGAGAAACTACAGACTAATTTAGTTATCATATAAACAACACATAAGGAATATTATACAGAAGAAAAAAGATCAGTGCAGAAAAAGCAAAGTAGGGAGATAACATGAAAAAAATATGAAAGGCATAACAACAGAAAAAGAGTGCTAATTTTATTTTAGTAAAGTGATCTGTTCATATCTGATAAATGGTTTTTATCCAGGAGTCATAGCAGTGAGTTATTTATTTGTATAAGTCAGTTAGTGATATATTTTTATAAGAGGTAAAATAACTAATTATGGCAAGAAATGATTTTTGTGACTTAATTCCCAATATCAACATTAACTTATTTTCTGCACAAACTTCTATAAATATATCTGATTGATTTTTAAATTTGTTACTCCTAAACTTTTAGTTTAAAATTTCTTTGTCTCTTCTTTACTGCTCCTAATACCTTTATTAAAATGTAAATGATTTGTAAACAATACTTATGTGCAGCAAGTGCTGATATTAAAAGATTAATGACTTTTATTTTTTAAATCAACAGTTCTCTGTAAGTTAATATAAATAAGTATTATATTTCTTCTTGTGAGTTTATATTAGAATGTAAACTCCAAAGCAAGGCACACTGAAATTTTTAAAGTCCTTTTTATCCTCAATGGAAATACACTGATGTTACACACTTCAAAAGCAGAAAAGTTCAATGGAGAGAATTTTATATTGATATATAGAGAATAAAGGGCCCCAAAAAAATCTCCTACAGCACCTCTGAAATCACCTGAGATTTCCTTGAAATTTTATTTCACTGAGATAAGATTCAGGGAAAGGTTGAGGTGGTACTATGTGAAGTTTGCACGTGCATTTATTTCATTTCTGCCAGTAACCCTTTAAAACGCTTAGCTATTTCTGTAGATAAGCCTCCATTATAAGGAACAGGTATTTTTAGATGCCCATTCCAAGCCAAGAGAATACACTATTCATGACAGAAAATACTAGTTTTTGTGGCCTGAGGCCTAAAAGAAATTAGTGTATCCTAAATTTAGAAAATCAGGAGATGAGGCAAAAATAAACATTATATATCACTTGTCTATTAATGTATTCACTTTAAAATGAAAGTTTTCTCGGTGAAGTATTTGTGAAGTAACTGTGTTAGCTGGGTAGATGATTTTTATTTATGTATTCATTTAATTGTTTGCCTAAAGACAATAGAAATGGGAGAAATAGGGATGAGTGAAAACGAGGAGGAAGGAGTTGGCTTCTTCAAAACTGCACTAGTTTTTAAGTCACAGCTCACCATTTCTTATTTTAAAGCAATCAAAGGAGGGCAAAACAATGGGTACTTATTCTCTGGGGAAAAAAGTAAAAGCTTCAGAAATTATTGAAAAGAGAACTGGAAGGGTGGAGTCAATTTTGCCTGAAAATAATTTTCAATAGCCTCAACATGAGAACAATCTCTGCAGAGCTTGTAGATGGCGACCTCCTAGAGTCACGTAAACTCCGAACATGGCTGAGGTCCTGAACCATGGGCCCATCCCCATCATCGTGGGTCAGAATGCGCGGGGGTTAAATACGGCGTTCACACCTGCACGTGACTGACGGCGAGGGAGACACAGCTGCGGTCCCCAGAGCCTCCGCACTGGGAGCCACAAAGCAAAGGCATCTCTGAATATTGTCTGCTGTTGCTTAGATCCTGCTGATTTGCATCTCAATTCAGATTGTGCTTTTTGCCACCGGCACTGCCCCCCATGATTACAGAGGTTACATAAGAAAAATGACTTGTAACATGCCAAGGTTTGACACGTAGGTAGAGGGAGCTGGGGGAAAAAAAATAAAAATCCCGTTACTTTCATTCATGAGTCTTTATTTTGAGGTTCCGGGGAAACAATACATGGTCTTTCTGGAAAATGAATACAACACTCTGTTTTCCTTTCTTTCAAAACAGACTTAATCAGTCGAGCAATATTTATGAAATTGATATTCATAATACGTGGTGACCACTGTGTATCATTTCAAAGCTTATACTGTGTGTTCACATTTCTTTATCTTTCTCTGTTCTGCTAAGGAGATATGGGTTACATGATTATTACCCTTATCTTTTTATGAAGGAATGATTTCATTTGGAGGAAAGCTATTGCTTTAACCAGCCCAACAGCTGGCCTGGCCTTAGTTGTAGCCCTCATCAAAAAATAGTTTACAATCTAGAGCAATCAGGTGGGGAATAGTGAGACAAAAGGACTTTCTGCCTATTAACAGATTTTTGTTTACACCAATTTTAGGCCACTTATCAGGTACCACCTTGAAAGGAATATAATAAAAATAACAATAGCACAATTAGTAACAAATTTTATTGAGTGTTTATTATGTACCAGGCACTATGCTAACCATGTTGCACATCTCATTTCACTCGACGTTTGCAGCAACCCCAAGGGAGAAGAGTTATTATTACTATTATTTTAGAGATGAGAAAAGTAAGTTCCAATTCCAAAATTTGTTTGACACAGTACAGACAGTGATAGCTCAAAAAGTGACTCAAAAAAGTTACTCTCTTAAGGGAAGAAATTAGAAATACCTTAACCAAATTATTTTGTTTACATTCTCCTTTTATGTATTTCCAAGACTGGTTCTTGTGTACAATGTTTAATCCTAAAACAACTCTTTCAATAGATATAAAATACAACTTCTAAGTAATCAAAAAGAACCATGCTATAGATTCCATGACAATGTCTTTTCCTTTTTAAGATTATTATTAAAAATGCTCGTGCATCTTATAATCTATGAGTTTTATATCAAACAAAATGATTGTAATCTACTAAACTTTTAGTATTTTAACATCTGTAAAGAGAAAAATGGATTCAGAAGAAAAAAATACACTGTTATCTGTTATTTCATGGTTATTATCTCTATATTAATCATAACCAGGAGGTTGGACAGTGAAATTCTATCATCCTCTAAGTTCTAACATTGTAACCCCCAGAGAAGAAATGCCTGTTTTGTTGACAAAGGTAATCACCTGAGTGTTGCTTCCAACAAGAGACTATCAAACACTGGGAATGCACGGGGTAAATCCAGCAGGCCTGGAGCACTGCAATTCCATGGTCAGGTTTCAACTAAATCAACGTGGAATCCCAATGAGTCACCCGAGCTTCAAACCATTCGACTTCAAAATTCTTCCTCCGTGGCCTGGAAGTATTTGTATTTCCATGTGTAAAATATTACTTAATTTATGTATTTGTGATGTCTGATGCTCCTGTCAAGTAATAAATCTATCTGGAAACAGAACATTTTTATCTCTACATTCTCAAATCCTAGAATAATGCTGAGCATATGGTAATGACTTAATAAATAATTGTGGGGGTACCTGGGTGGCTCAGTCATGTAAGTGTCTGCCTTTGGCTCAGATCCTAATCCCGGGTTCTGGGATGGAGAGCGCTGCATCGGGCTCCCTCCTCAGTAGGGAGTCTGCTTCTCCCTTTCCCTCTGCCCCTCACCACCCCCCCCCCCATGCTAGCTCTCTCTTTCTCTCTTTCAAATAAATAAATAAAATCTTTAAAAAATAATAAATATATGTGGAGTTGAACTAAACACTACCACTTTTCTTATTTATCTAGTTATAGACTACTGTTTAAAGATTTGTATCTGCTGCTCCTGCACTACGGGCACAATCTCACAAAACAAGCAGCCTTCCAGAGTGATTAGGGAAAGCAAGGGCTCCATATCAAAAGGAATGAGATCTTGCCATTTGCAATGACATGGATGGAACTGGAGGGTGTTATGCTGAGCGAAATAAGTCAATCAGAGAAAGACATGTATCCTATGATCTCACTGATATGAGGAATTCTTAATCTCAGGAAACAAACTGAGGGTTGCTGGAGTGGTGGGGGGTGGGAGGGATGGGGTGGCTGGGTGATAGACATTGGGGAGGGTATGTGCTATGGTGAGCGCTGTGAATTGTGCAAGACTGTTGAATCACAGACCTGTATCTCTGAGACAAATAGTACATTATATGTTAAAAAAAAAAAAAAAGAAGATAGTAGGAAGGGAAAAATGAAGGGGGGAAATCAGAGTGGGAGACGAACCATGAGAGACTATGGACACTGAGAAACAAACTGAGGGTTCTAGAGGGGAGGGCGGTGGGGGGATGGGTTAGCCTGGTGATGGGTATTAAAGAGGGCAGGTACTGAATGGAGCACTGGGTGTTATATGCAAACAATGAATTATGGAACACTACATCAAAAACTAATGATGTAATGTATGGTGATTAACATAACATAATAAAAAAAAAAAAGAAGAAGAGCAAGGGCTCCAGAGTCACACAGACTAGGTTTAGAGTCTTGATGCTGCCTAACTAGCTGGGGAGATCTTGTGCAATGATGCCCTTTCTAAACCTCAATTTAATCCCTCTTAAGAGAGATAATACACATCCCATAAGAATTTTTTAAAGATTCAATTAAATAGCACATATGAAACACTTAGCATAATATCCAACATCTGGTAAGTATTCCATAACTCCTAGATTATTATGATTAATATTATTGTTTTTATAATCAGTGAAGGCCCCAACAGAAAACAAATTCAAATCAAATGGCTTAAGTGAAGAGACATTCATGAAGGAAAGTTCACTGAGGTTTGGGCAGGATTTAGGAAGCCAACAGGAGCTACTGGGTCAAGCAGAGACAGCAACAATGGAGAAACACCACCTCTAGTCCTGAAGGGGCAAGGGGACAAAGTGAGCTTCTGGAATCCAGTGAGAGTTTGAGTCTGGGAGAAAAAAAGAATGTGGGTACTATCAGAATCGAGGCTCCAAAGTCAGAAAGGAACAAGTAAGAAATCCCCAAACCTCTTTCTCCTTCCCCAATCCAATCTCTGGCCAGTGCTTCCCATTACTTGAAATCAGCTGGCTGATATAATTCAAAGAGTAGCCTTCTAAAAAATTAAGTGTGGAGGGGGGGAGACCAACTGGAAAGGGAAGTGGTGACAAATAACTATATCTTCCATACCTCTATAAAGATAGAATAAGACATTCTTTAATCTGTAAATTTTACTCCCCCACAGCTCACCATTCATTCACACTTAATGAATTAATCAAGTTATGAAGAGCTGAGTAGGGGTAATGTTTACTATAAAAGAAGCAAGCAAGCAAGCAAGCAAGCAAGAAAGAAAGAAAGAAGAAAGAAAGAAAGAAAGAAAGAAAAAAAAATTTTCCCATGTAAATTTACATGGTTTCTATGAAAATGAATTAATAATTTTTCTCACTACTACAAAGAAGAAGCAATTTGATTGAATCTGAAATACTTGAATACATTATGAGGATGCATTTTGAAAATGGAATTGGGAAATAAAGCTATTGACAACGAATCTCCGATATAGCCTCCCTTATGTTCTAACAGCAAATGTCTTGATGGTCTTCTGAAGAAAAATTAAATGAAAAATTCACTGAAGCCAGACTCCAGAGTAAAGACAGCTCAGTTTATGCTTGGAAATCATATAACACTTCAAACCATGGTGGAGCAGCCCCTGCTGAGCCGATAATGAAAGGTATTTAAGATATTCTGACCTTGGTTAATACCAGATATAAGAGAAAAGACATTAAGAGGAGGATTTGGGGAAGTCTAAAGATAATTTCTTCTTTATCTGTATTCTTTGTGGTTTTCTGTGTTATTTCTTTCTCTCTCCTTCCTTCCTCACTCTGACCACCCTCTCCTACTCTCTCCTATAACAAGAATTCTTTGAATACTCTCTTCCAGATAGGGGAGAATCCCTGATTTGAGGAACATTGTCTAAAGATGAGTACTTAAAAAGGCTTATTGTACATATTTCAGCTCATAGAATTATTGGACTTCCTCTAAAAATTGGTCCTTATGCAAAGAGAAATGAAACAGCAGCCAAATAGGTGACCAAGTGCCTGGATATGGAGAAAACAACTCAAAGATCCTGTCCACTTTTCCTCTGAAATCCTTGTGTTATGAAGCAATCAGAAGTTCCGCACTAGCAGCAAAGCCCACAGAAAAGCACATTTAGCACTTTTAGTTAGTGAGAAACTGCCGTGTAGAAACTAGGCTAAGTAATCTCCTTCAGGGCCTGAGACTGGACAGGTACCTAGATAGCTCATTAAGATACTGAAATTCACAGAGCTCTTTAAAAAAGGGAAATGTAATTACGATGTATAGATATTTTAAAGTTGAAGTTATTATTACATATGTCCTCAAAAATGCATATAATTTTGGATTTTGCCTGAAAGAGGTAGATAGTATAAAGTTGTCCTATTTTTCCTCTCTGCCCATGTATTATTCTTGCACCATAAACGTACTTTTTCTAATAGCGGTCAATCTGAACTCCTAGGCCATGATATATCTTGCTTGGAATTCCATTAATGAGAACAAAACAGACAATAATAGGCAGTTGACGTCATTCTACAAGACAAAGAACGTGATGATCAATCATCTGGACATATCCGTATCACCTTTAATAAGCAAATTAGCATTTAATTGCATACTGTTTTCTATCACGCTTCATTTGTGATTTTTCCCCACATAGGCTGGTTCTCGTTTCACTTTCGAAGTTAAAAATAAGTCACACGGGGCGCCTGGGTGGCTCAGTCGTTAAGCGTCTGCCTTCGGCTCAGGTCATGATCCCAGGGTCCTGGGATTGAGCCCCGCATGGGGCTCCCTGCTCAGCGGGAAGCCTGCTTCTCCCTCCCCCACTCCCCTTGCTTGTGTTCCCTCTCTCGCTGTTTCTCTCTCTGTCAAATAAATAAAATCTTTAAAAAAAAAAAAGTCACAGATGAGTGAAGAAAGAAAATATGGTATGTACACACAATGGAATATCGTTCAGCCTTAAAAAAGAAGAAAATCCTGCCATTTGCAACAACATGGATGAATCTGGAGGACATTGTGCTGAGAGAAATAAACCAGTCACAGAAGGATAAAAAATGCACGATTCCACTTATATGAAGCATTTAAAATAGTTAAATTTATAGAAGCAGAGAATAGAATGGTCATTGCCAGGGTCTGGGGCAGATTGGAGGGGAGAATGAGTCTTTGTTTGGTGGGTACAAAATTTCAGTTATGCAAGATGAAAAAATTCTAGATACCTGCCAAATAACCTAATGCCTCTAGTTAACAATATTGTTTTATGCACTTGAAAATTTTTAAGAGGTTAGATCTCATGTTAAGTTGCTCATACCACAAAAACAAAAACAACAACAAAAACAAAGACCCAAGAAAACTATTAGAGGAGATGTACGTATCTATTACCTTGATTGTGGCCATGATTTCACACGTGTCTGCAAATGTCCAAACTCATCAAACTCAGCTTTTGTAGATCAATTATACCTTAATAATGCTGTTTTAAAAAGGCATATATATTTTTTAAATGATCATAATGCTAATGGTCAAATAACTGGCTTGGCCATTTCTCTCTCCATAACTATGTGTATCATATAGCACATCATATAGTGGTCAGACAAGATTATGTCCAGACATAAATATAATTGATGAGCTATTATTTGGGGATTCTTATTAATAATCTATATGCAATATATTCATAAGTAGGAAAAGTAACTCCTGATTAATATTCCTTACAATAAGAGATTGTTTATTGAATGTTTAAAGATTTTATTTATTTATTTATTCATGAGAGACAGAGAGAGAGAGAGAGGCAGAGGGAGAAGCAGGCTTCCCGCGGAGCAGGGAGCCCGATGCGGGACTCGATCCCAGGACCCTGGGATCATGACCCGAGCCGAAGGCAGACGCCCAACCATCTGAGCCACCCAGGTGCCCTGTTTATTGAATGTTTAAAGTCCACAGTCATGTAAGAGTTAAAAGAACTCTTAAAGCTCCATCTGCCTAAATCACTAATAGTATCAGTAATTCATGTTATTATTAATAAATGATGTCAAATAGTCTTCCTACGGTGACAATTATATTTCACACTCAGTAATTCTATCCTTTATAATTCCCAAATATAATCCTAGAAATAACAAAGAGAACAAAAATCTATCTCATGCATACTTATTATAGATGGAGATCTGGTATATATATTTTTATCTGGCTTACTAAATTGACTTAAGCTCTACAAGTATGTGGGAAGTTGTGTGAGATTGGATTTTTTACTACTCTATGAAGTCTACTCAATCAATAAGGAAGTAACAAATAAAATAAATAAATAAATATGCCATTTATATAACATATATTTATATATTTTATTTATAGAACAAATAAATATAAACAAATTAATATGTAACATCATATATAAATTTTATATAATTTAATTTATTTAAATGTATTTGAATTAAGTTTATTTATTTTAATTAAATTTCATTTATTTATTTAAATATATATACTATTTAATGTTTCCAAGGCCACATGTAAAAGACAGTTGATGAATACAAGATTCATTTTAGCAAATATGTCCTGGGCTCATGGATCACTCTACCAACTGATGACACTTCCAATAGATGCATAAACAACTACACAGCCCTATCTAATGCAAACTACCAATATGCTCTTTTTATCTGTTAATTGGTTTTCTATAAAAAGTGTCTTTCTGCCTTTATATAGCTAGCCAAAAGGTTTATAATACTCCAGTGACATCTGTGTTAAAGAAGAGAAGCTCAGAGAGCCAGAAGAACAAGTGTGCATACACAAGCAAAAACAGACAGAATGGCGATGGCACGGCCACCAATTATTACTGAATACCTAATTAGTACAATGCCTCCCTACTACCATTCCACTCATCGAGGTGGATACAATATACTTGCATTTACCTGCTACTTTTGCAGGCAGTTGGCTGAGAAATTAACTTGGTGAAACCTTAAATCCGGAAGTAGTATTTGTGGAACGAGTTTCTTAAAGCAGAAGAGTATGAGTTTTTTTTTTTGTTTTTCTTTTTTTCTTTTTTTTTTTAAATAACCACTAAAGAAACACGTGGAGATTTAATTTTATGCATGCTGCTCTGGTCTTAAAAGTCCTCATGTGTTTAGTAAAAATTTATTAGTGAATCTTAAAATACTAATAAAATATTTACGGAACTTAGTTATTGAAAAGAAGACATACTATGAATTCTTTTGGGTGTGAGGGAGTCAATTTGTTGTTTTAACAATTGCTCTTGGAAAACGACCACAATGAGTAAACAGTAACTGCTTTCCTGAGCCTCTTATTGTTAATTTTGAAGTCTTTTGAATTCAAGTGTCTCTTTCTGACTGCCCTCCTGCTCACTACTACTGAAACCACACAGGAGATTTTCCTTTAATTAATTAGGGTATAATCAAACAGCAGGTACCCACGCAGAAGCTGGAGAGTCAGTTCCATCTGTTCTGCAGGGTCTCATGGTGGTGACAAGAGTTCCCCCACGAATTTTACCTTGAGCGGTTTTTGTATTTTAATTTCCAGCTATCTCTTTTATAAATTGCTCTTATGATTTCACTTGATAATATAACACTTCAAAATTGGAGCCCCTCCAGCATTTACCCTGAACACATGCAAAAAAGGATTATGAAGGGGTGGAGAGAAAGTGTTCCATAAAATTCAGATTGGCAAACACAATTAAAAGAATATATCATTCATTTATTAATGTTAAACAGTGGGCAGATTCTATTTCATGAAAGCAATCAATTTTAATTTGAAGATACAGGGATTTAAAGACACAGAGAAGATTGACAATATTTTAGAATGTAGAGGGTTGGACAAGCCTTTGGGGAGGTATATATTGGTACCTCATTTTTAGTCCAAAAGAGTCCCCAAACTTTCAAAACCAGGAATGTAATTTTTGCTAAAAAAACATTTCTGGAAACATGAAGTAAAAATGCTAACATCTGGTCCTCAGATATTAGGACACCTATATTACTTGCTACGATATATTATAACTTTTATGAATCACTTATTTCTTCTGCAAAACTGTAAGTTTCATGACAAAATCAATTTAATTCATTTCTTTATCCCGACAGAAGATACTGGAATGCTCAATTGCTAGTTGCTGAATGGCAATAATTCAATTATTTATTTCTTGTCCATTATATAAAACTTACTTCGCTCCTTGATCACAGCATATTCATATCAAGAGGAGGCTAGGGCTTTGAATGATTGTTGGTGTCACATCTTGATCTTAATCTAAAAGAAAACTGATGTGCACTGTTGGTGGGAATGAAATTGGTGCAGCCATTGTGGAAAACAGTATGGAGGTTACTCAAAAAGTTAAAAATAGAATGACCCTAGGATCCAGTAGTCACACTGTTGGGTATTTATCCAAAAAATATGAAAACACTAATTCAAAGGAATACATGCACCCCTATGTTTATTGCAGCATTATTTACAATAACAAACTGTGGAAGCAGCCCAAGTGTCCATCAATAGATGGAAGGATAAAGAAGAGGTGGGGTACATATATATATATATAGAGAGAGAGAGAGAGAGAGAGAGATACATATCCCTATATACATATATCATGGAATATTTTATTTTTCAACCATAAAAAAGAATGAAATCTTGCCATTTACAACAACATGGATAGAGCTAGAGAATATAATGCTAAGCAAAATAAGTCAGTCAGAGAAAGATAAATACCACAGATTTCACTCATATGTGGAATTTAAGAAACAAAACAAATGAGCAAAGGAAAAAAAGAGAGGGAGAGAAAGAGAGATTGGGAGAGAGAGAGAGAGACAAACCAAGAAATAGACTCTTAACTATAGAGAATGAACTGATGGTTACCAGAGGGGAGTGGGTGAAGGGATGGGTGAAATAGGGGATGGGGATTAAAGAGTACATTTACATGATGAAAAAATAATAATAAAATTATTATAAAAAACTGATGTTTTCAAGTTATGTTTTCAGGATGCTTACCTCTTAAATAGAAAGAAAGTGGGGTTTTTTGTTTTTGTTTTTGTTTTTTTATTCATGAGAGACAGAGAGAGAGAGGCAGAGGGAGAAGCAGGGAGCCTGATGCGGGGCTCGATCCCAGGACCCTGGGATCATGCCCTGAGCCGGAGGCAGACACTTAACTGACTGAGCCACCCAGGTGCCCAGAAAGAGAGGTTTTAATGAATATAATGCAGTGTGGGATATTAAATAAGGAGAATCCATAAGATCCGTTTGCAATTATTTTGTCTAAATATTAGAAAAACAATTAAATGTATTTTTCTACAATACTAAATTAAAACAAAGCAGCACTTCAGCTTTAGCATTAGAAGACACATACTAATAATTATAATTAAATTATTAAACTGAAATATTATTCATTGATTCGATAAGTGTATATTAACTTTATGTGCTGAATAAACACAAACTAATCTTTGTACACATGGAGTTTAAAGACCTTTGATAAAATTGACAAAATATTTTGTGGACAAGTATATTGCAGAATAGGGACACACCTTGGGGTTCCTGGGTGGTTCGGTTGGTCTTAATTTTGGCTCAGGTCATGATCTCAGGGTTGTGAGATGGAGCTCCACGTCCATCTCTGCACTGGGCATGGAGTCTGCTTAAGATTCTTTCTCTCCCTCTCCCTTTGCACCCCCCTTCTCCCGCTCTTAAAACAAAAAATAGGGACACAGCTCACGATCCTGTAGTAAAAGCATTTCACCAAATCAAGGTGATGAGGAAATGACCCTTGAGTTGAGATGAGAACAGCAAGTGGGACGTAACCAGATGGAAAAGGAAAGCATTTCTGAAAACAAGAACAGCATATGCAGAAACTCTTTGTAGGTGTCCATAAAACAACTGCAGTCCCCCAGAGAGGGGTGATGGTAATTCAGCTGGGGATGGCAACGGTAGTGATGAATGATGTCAAGAAATTCCAGCCATACATGCAAGTATTTTTACAGGACTTTGGGATGGTTTGTACACCACTGTGAGTTTCATCAGCTTTTAATATGTACCCAAAATGCGACTTACGAAGGGCAAATCAAGTTTGGTATGGAGAAGATTTTATATGGCCCATGTGGAAGCATAATTTCTGTCACATATGGTTTCCTTGTTGTTAAAAAAAAGGCTAAATGCTATAGATTTAATGCAAAGGAAAGATTAGAAATCTCTATGCTGTTCAGCAGGGAAGAAGGATAAGCTTTGTAACAAAGAGAAGCCAAAGTTATTGAGGTCAATATAGTTAATATGCGTGTGTGAGCAGTGATAATATAACAATCTGATTAAATGGACATCTTTAATATTGGAGACCTGACCATAAACCTGTAGCAACAGCATATGTTTGCACCTAAAGCTGCAAATGAAATATCATTTGTCCAAATTAAAATGTAATGGAAATAATTGATTTTGATGATCTGATCTCGTCCAATGATTACCAACTACAGGACATATCACTGCACACTATAGATATAGGGTCATTAAAGTTCATTAACACTGTTCACTTGAGATAGGAATAAAACAGAAAAAATGATGAAGCAATTTAAAAGCCATGTAATACAAAATCATACTAGAAAAAGGTGATTTCAATTATTCTTAAGCATGTCTTACCCGTTTTGTAGGATAAAATGACATGTTAACTATTTCCAAAATCAAGCATCCTATAGATGCATAAAATGCGTGGTAGTGTGTCGTATTTCACACAAACCCTTCATTTCAGTCCTTTCACTTATCACTGACTCTCTGGTGTGCCTGTGACCTCATACCTGGAGCATTTCAAGTTCAATTCCTCCAGAGAATTGACCTGGGGATGCAGAGACTTTCCCAGTTAGGCAATGTGAGAAAGGTTTATCAGTTCCACATCTAGACTGTTATCAATCAAGTTAGGGTAGATTTTGCTGTAGTAACAAACAGTTCCAAATCTTCAGCCTTAAAACAACCAAGGTTTATTTCTTAATCATGCTACATGACTATCACAGATTGAGTTCTGTTTCTGCTCATCATGATGGGACTCATCATGATGGGTCGTCAATCATCTTAAATGTTGTTGGTCACCATTCTGGAGAGAAGAGAGATCTCTGGAGAGCCTCACATTGTCTATTGCCTCAGACTAGAGGTAACAAAGATTACTTTATCTCACGATTAATTAGCCAGGATGAACCTCATGTACCAACCATCCATGAGAGATTCAGAGAGTGCAATTAGTTCTATCCTGTGTCCAAGAAAAGAAGAGCAGAAACTGTCCGGTAAAAACGGAGATATGATGTCCATAGATATTTAATGACTTCCTCTGATCCCCACCACCTGAGTTTCTTAAGCCTTAGCTCTCCCAAGGATCTGTGAAGCAGATTGGCTACTTCTCATTGATAAGCTTCCCTGTAAGCGCATAGATTCTAACTTCTGCCTCTTGGACATCTCAGTACTCACTGCTTTCCTTCCTTCAAATCTGCTGTTTTCATTTCTGCCAGGCTGTGTCTTAGTAGACTAGCACAATTTGATTGCTTTATTTTTAGTTTTGTTTCGAAAAGGAACAGAGAAAATCTTTGTGATGCAACTGCCATGTTTATGTAGATTTCTCACACACCTATGAATGCATGCAAATTTTGACATATTTCAGTCAAAGGTAGGAGTTGTTGTTAATATCTATTTACAGACAAGAAACTCAGTTACTCTGTCTTCCCCATGACATGATACATTCTTTTTATTTCTAGCATTTATTGTGGGTTCTTTCTTGGGACTTCCATCTCTCTGCTTACATTGGCCTATCTGTGCTTGCATGCCATCTACTTTCTTTATCAGAGCCCTTAGCATATTCGTTACAGATTTTTTTAATTGCTGGTGTGATAATTACAACATCCCTGCCATGTCTGGCTCTGATGCTTGCTCTGTATCTTCAAATTGTGGGGGGTTCTGCCTTTTGGAATGCCTTATCGTTTTTCTTGGGAGCTGGGCCCAACATATTAGGCACTGGTTCCCACAGGGCTTTCCACCTGCAAGTCTGCTCCTGGAAGCCATGCCACCCTCTCTTCACCTGTCTTCTCTCCAGTTTAAGGGGCTGCACTTTGCCCTGTGACCTCCCCTCTCATATGGGCCTAAGAAAAGGTGTTGATTTTTCAGGCTGTCAGCTTTTTACTTGCTGTTAGGACAGAATTGCACTTCCAAGTTCCCTATACATGGAACAGGAAACTGGAAATCCATGATACATTTTTTATTTTTTTAAAGATTTTTTATTTATTTTTGACAGATAGAGAGAGAGAGAGCACAAGCAGGGGGAGTGGGAGAGGAGAAGCAGGCCACCCGCGGAGCAGGGAACCCGATGCGGGACTCGATCCCAGGACCCTGGGATCATGACCTGAGCTGAAGGCAGACGCTTAACGACTGAGGCACCCAGGCGCCCCATGTTACATTTTTTAAAACTTGTTTTAAATTAAGGTCATAGATTAAAAGCTCCTGAGTAAAGAAACTGTATCTTTTACATGTTTATGCTCACTCCCAAATATCACCTAGTAAAATGTCTTGTACAGAGGACAATTTCAGTTAACTATTATTTGAATTAATAATTTAAAGACCCTTGATATCAGAGGGAGTTGTAGTAAGGAGACATGTGATCGTATGTAGAAGTTATTCGTAAGTTTTCAACCATTATAGAGCTATGAGATTATTTTAAGATGAACAACTTTCCAATATTTGGATACAAAGATTTAAGGAAACCTACATTAGATATTTGATTAGCTTACTTAATAAACATACATGCAGAATCCTCTATGAGCCAGGTCCTGGGAACACAAACACGAAGAAGTAGCAGTCCCTATACTTAGAAAGTTCATAGACTATGTTTCAATATTCTATTTTTAAAACATTGTTTTTGTTATTTTCAAATAAGCAAGCCATGATTAAAGAAAATATGTCACTTTTTACAAATGTCCATAGTATTAAAAATAAACTTAACTAAAATTTATTTTTAAAAACTTCCTCCAGGAATTTCAAGATCTTTCATATATTAATGCATATAAAACAACAACAGTATTAAATAAGTTTTATATTTATTACCATTTTAAAGATGAATGATTGCGATATAGTAGTAGCGTGTAAGTTGTCCGATTGGTAGGACCAGTTTTCAAACAAGACAGATTCTGGAGCCATATTTTATTCCTTACACAAGATAACCAGAAAGTAGGTTCCTTGTTGTTGAAATTAAACACCTTTATACATTGTATTTTTTGTAAAGACCAATGGATTTTAATGTAACAAAATACAAAATGTTTGTTGATAGGATTTTAGATTCCACATTGTAACGGATATTTTTTAAAAGTACTATTTGTCAAGAGATTTGGTACAGCATCAAAAATACATAACTGAGGTCTCAAGATGCTCTGTTATATAAGACACTTTCAATATGGTGACTACAACTTATAAAATAAAAGTATTAATTCATATCCTGCTTCTCTGCTCCTTACTACAGTCTTCTCTTTGAAGTATGTCTTTTTTTTTTTTATTCTCATACTTATATCCAGGATTTTTAGCACAGCAGCTTTCTCAGCAAGGAAAAGAAATAGTCTTGCACAGAAAAAAAGCAATGCTTAGAGTGGTTAAGAATTTGGACTTAAGCTTTCAACTAGTCTTAGGTTCCACACCTGTTCTCTCGTTTGTTCGTTTTGTGGTCTTCACCATTTTATTTACATTCATCATTTTATTTACATTCATTAAGGTTCAGGTTGTCCATTTGTAAAATAAAGATAATGATATTGCTTTCAATATGATTGTTGCAAGTATCATATGAAACAATGTGTAAGAATTTAATAAAAGTCAGACACTATAATCAATACCTTTTGTTTTACAAACAAAACTCTGAGTGCCAATGGGTAAACACTTCAGTACTAAAGTACCCCTGTTATCTGGAATCCAGGTATCCTGAGTACAAAGATTGTTTTCTAGATTTTTACCTGCTATTGCTTTTACTAATAATTTCCTGGGCTTATATATTAGTATAGTCTTAATTTATCAAATTTTGTTTGGTTTCTTACGAAGTATATATGACTGCCTTTTAAAAAATCTCCTGTCATTCTTCTGCCATCTTTTCTGTTCCTGGGTAGTATTAGCTTGCATCTGTGCCATTTGTATTCTATATATTTACAAGAAACCATTTTCCTAATTTATCAGGGTAAAATTATTCACCAATCTACTCTTTCCCCAAATCATTTGTATTCTGAAAGAACAAAAATTATAATATTATGCCTGTAATATATATTGAATGCAATAAAAATGTTACTGAAGAACAACTTTGAAACTCTAAGATATACAAATATAAAAGAATTTTTTTAAGATAATTGAGAGTAAAAGTTAATCAAGTGATACACTTTTGATTCGTCTAGGTATGTAAATTATGTATGGAAAAGATGAGGCAGAATTTAAAAATTAACTCTTGGAATATATCATTTGTCATGCAGATTAATAGGATCACTAAGAATGATTATATTTGTCCAACAGACATATGTTTTTTTTGCCCTCACACCTCATTCAAGTCATTACAGATTACTGTCTTCTGCACAAAATCATGTTAAAAAACATGCAGAATTATGATAATATAGATTCAAGAATTTTGTTTTTCTTGCCACTTTTATAATATTACTTAGAGTTTATAATATGGTTATTTCCTTCCTATGCAACAATATTTGTAATACATTTTCTAAGTTGCAAATTTTTAGTCTCACTATGGATTAGAGTTTTCTGTAAATCAATGCACTATTTTTTTATACCCTCCCCCAAAATAATTCTCTTTAAGGAAAGTCAAGAGATTTCATCTGAGGATATTTCATTTAAAATATATTCTGTCCTTGATGACTTTCAGAATTCTTTTAAAGTTCAATGTAGAGCTGATTCTAGGAAAATGTTCTACATTGCCATTTTTTATACTCTCCAACTCTACCTTTTTAATTTCAAACATACATTTTTCCCTACTTCATACTGTCCCTTAGATGTTCAAGTGCTTCTTCCCCTAGAGCAGTGTTTCAAATCAGGACTAGTGTCCTTAGTTTCTACAATACTCACTTACAAGTTTGATTCTACATTAGTAACAAAAACACTCTCCTTCTAAGAGCATCTTTATCTTTACACAGGAAGGCAGAAAATGTAGATGCCAAACAAATCTGTGTTTTCCCTATCTTTCAAATGATCAAAATACTGATTTCCTGCTAGGACATTGACACTCAACTAGAAGGCCCATCGATTCTCAGAATTAGCCAGACCCATGCCTTCAGTGACTACCCATTTACATACATACACACACACACACACGATACTCTCAACCTTTTCTTTGAGTGATGATTTTCTATCTCTATCTTTGTGTCTGTCCACATATCTATCAATATCTCTCATCTCTCATCTATCTAATCTCTTTTATCTCAATCTCTTTCACTAGCAAATTTCACACTACTTTTAGAAGTAAAATGAATATAATGTGACTTTCACACTTACCTGCTCAACTACAATTATTCCCCTGAAGTTCCCCTGTGACCTCTGTATTCTCAATCCAGTGACATTAAGGTTTCCTTCTTCCTTAACATCTCTCAGGCAATTAACCTTGATGACTACCTGCTTATGAATACTTTTCATTTCACTGTTTTCAACTGATTCTCTTATATTTCCCTTTCATTGTTCTCTGTGACTAAATTATAAGCAGATATAGATAGAAGTGCTGTGTGGGCTTTCAGGAAACCTTTTTCAAAGTGAAGAAATATACCCCTTTTTCTCTCCTTCTCCATCTCATGGCTTGAAACATGGATATGATGACTGGAAAACAACTATTGTGAAAACGGTTTTCTCTAGAGTATTCCATAGGACATATTATCAAAACACTTGATCACTGTGTCACTGTTAACAGTGTTTTCCATATATATAAAATACATATATATATATATATATATATATATATATACACACACACACACACACACACACACATACATACATCACATTAGGTCATTAAGCGTACTTATTTTTACAGATACTTTTTAATTTAATAGTAAATATATTTAGTAAAGTCCTCATTTGGTAATAATTTTAAGGTATTAATTAGTTAAGCATTGCAAAAATAATCAAGGTTACATTCTGATAACACTTATGAATTTGTAACTTCTTGCCCTATGTTGGCAAAGGCAAACTCTGTATAACTGTTCTAGACTAGGGCTTCTAACACAAGCCTCATCTCCACTTCAAAATTGCTTTGCATCTCATCTTTTCCTCTTTTGCACTTTTTATTTATTTTTTTTAAAGGGCAAGGATTATGTTATCATTGTATCCCTCAAAATGCCTAGCAAAACACCTGAAAGAAGAAGGGCCCTTATTTAATTAAATTATGTTTTTATGGGTTCAACTCACTAAGACTAACTGAAATGCTCCCTTGACTATATCCAGATTCCCAAAGTTCTCAGCATTAAATCAATTAACACAATCTTTTGGTGATGTCCTCGTCTGTTAAAACCTAAAACAGGGTTGGTAGTTGCTCAGTGTAATTGGATGTGCCAAAAGTTCAGTTGTTCTGATTCTCCACAGACTACCTCGACAGATGGTCAATTGGCAGGAGCCCAAAAATGCTAGTTCTACCTATTAAGTACCATCAAAACAACTAAATCTTATAGATGCTGACACAACTATTAATATTTTTATTGTCCTAATTTGCTGATAGTGGCAATCATTTGCAAATAACACTATTTCTTAAGCAAATGTATTTGGATGAATGAAAATATTTTAGAACTTGAATTTTGAGAATTACAACACTATCATTCCATCTTAAATTGTGCCTCCTCACTTTGATGTATCACTTTTACTTTGAAATTTTTAGTTAAGTACTTCATTTGGGAGGGGGTACTATGAACAGTCTCAATTTAGTCTTGATTTTAAAAATACTAAATTGGAAACTGTAATAAAGGACACTTACATCGTACCAAAGTTAAAATAACTCAGTCAGTCAGGAAATAAGTGCCCAAGTACGAGAGGCAGGTACTACAAGAATCCAAAATGAATTCTATTCTCAGAGGTGACAGAGCACTGATTCTCCAGCATGCTTGGAGGAGGCCCTGAGGTTAGATCAACTTGGATGGAATTTCCTGTTTTGCTGCATGAAATTTCCACAATGAAAATGGAAGATGGGAGAAGAGAGAGAGAGAGAAAAGGAATAAATCCACCAACCCCCAAAAATGACACACACAAAATTGCATGGTTTAAAATTCCAGATGTAGAGTTTTTAGTAGAAATAAGTAAAACTGCATTAGCTTTAGATATTCATTTCAATTTGGGGTTTATTTTCACTATGATGAGCATGTTCGCATGTACATTAAAAAAAAAGAATGAAAGCAACAGTTTGACACACCAAGACTGAAATGACCATTGATTTCTAAAGCACATGTTTAAGATTAAGGAGATTTATCAGGATACCTAAATTCTAAAATGTGATTAGTCTGATGATATCAACTCCATTTGTCATGTAAAAATAGTAACACTGGTGTTTCTGGGACTCTTTAGAAGCAGTTACATGTGAGTTATATAGATTCTTATATTTTGACTCAGACCTTTTGTCTTTCACTTGATTTGTGAAAATAAGCCTCTTTTTTAGTGTCATTAGGCCCTGAATTTTTTAACTGTACTTTGAATGGGATTGTTTATATTTCTTTACTTCAGCAACATAGCAATAAGTCCACAGAATCACAATTTATAGGGAAATATAAGAAGTGTCTATAGAAGTATTAAATTCCCACTAGTCCAGATATCTATTGTATTATGTTCAAGTTCACCTGTGGAACATGTTAAAACAATTAATGATATTGACTATCCAATGACAATTATGTGTGTTTAAAAATATTAGAATTAAACAAAGAAGGAATGATATCATAGGAAATCATGTTCTCCAATGTCTACACTATTTTTTAAGACATAGTATAGAGTGGAGGAAAAAACCAATATCCACCCCCACCCCCTAAAAAGAGAAGAACATCAGCTTCTCCAATAGCAGATTAAAAACCACATTGACTGTAAATCTATGAAGGTTTTATTCTCAGAAGATTTAATTAGGATTCATATTAGGTCAAGAGCATTAAATAGAATTTTAAAGAGAGTATTAGAGGGTTAGTAACTGACAATACACTGTCTGTAACCTAAAACAAATGAGTTTTACCTTTTGCCACCATCAAATATATCCCTAGAGTTAGGGGAAAAATATATGATTTTCTTGCTTGTATTCTTCTTTCTGGATAAACAATGAATACTCAAATCATCTACCATCTTCATGAAGGATTTTGTCTAGCAAGTACTTGTGAACTCTTGACATGGATTTCAGGGACCAACTTTTTCTCAAATCTTATCTGATTGGTCCTAGTGCTTAGCTTTCTCTCATCATACTCTTCTCACATACCTATTATTTTTTTAAATAGTGTGGCACTGTACATATTTAAGTCACTTCAGAGACTTTTTTAGAATCATGTGGAACACACTTAGGAAAAGAGAAATTTCAAAAACTGAAGAGTTTGCAGGAGGGCGTAGGAAGGGCAGTGAGAACAGCAGAAAGAAGCCACTGGCCCTTGACAATCTACCGTGATCTGATGAAAATCTTCCTCGTTTGGCTGAAAAGACTAAATGAAAGCATGGACTAACCACTCTGGCTGGCTCTGGCCTATGTTTTCAACAGAATTGCCTGGCTGACCATAAGTCAACCATCCGGTGACCCATATTGATCATCGGGGCGGCTGAACCAAGTGGTCCTGCTGTACCATGAGGGTCTGTTTGCTCGGACATATATAGTCACAGCAAGATATGCACAGAAATATTAATTATGGAGACAAGCCAGAAGCAAAAGAATGCCTGCTGCAAACCCCCACAGAAAGCAGCAGTCTCGCCTCCTGCACAGCTCTACAGCACACATATCTGCTCTCCTGCTCACTGAGAACAGGCCCAGTTGTTGCCCTGCTGCTTTATGTTAATTAGAGAATAAATAAGTGCCAACTGTAGTCTGTGGGCATATGTTGGTCAACTGTCTCTGTCTAATTAGGTTGTAAGCCCACTGGGCAGGGCCCTCATTTAAATCTATGTTCTGGAAAGCACTTAGTGCCTTTGTTGAGGCCCAGTGAACGTGAGAGACTAGGGCAAATGGCTGAGGTTTAATAAGCAAGAAAAAAACTTCAGAATTTATTTTTCTGTGTGTGTGTGTGTTTGGTATCTTGCAGAAGCCTAAGTAAATCCTTTGCGCAAAGAAGGGAGTTTGACTTCTGATAGATGAATGCCCCACATGTTGCTGTATGTAGCATAATAAATACATACGTAATTTATATAAAATGTATGCCGTTTAATAGATTCATAATAGAATAAATTTTACGTAACTTTATATGTGTGATTTAGAAATCACATGGAGCACTTGCAAATGTAATGAACTAGATTCTAGTTTAATTTGAGTGCTGAATATTTACACCACATGTTGCCTTGTGTGTGTGTGTTTTGTATGCATCATCGTGGCGTGTGCATTTGTGTTTACATAGTGCAATCAAGCAGCAGATGGGTGTATCTAGTTGCACACATAGCTGACTAAGTATTCAGACATCCATCAAAATATCTAAGCAGGAGGTATTCTCTGGTTTATAGTTTTGTTTGTGTAGTTCAGGGATGTCTGATCTCTTCCTGTATCCTCTGATGCTTGTCGCTCCATCATTGTCTGTGACTGTTAGTGTAGAATACTAAGGATTACCTGCCAACTGCAAAGGACAAGAAAGTCGAAATTAAAATATACACATTTTTTTATATACGTGTGTATACGATTTTTTTTGTGTGTTTGAAGACTATTTCTTTTCTGTGTAGAGTCAATCATTCAGCCCCTTGAACTCCTTTGGCATTAAATTATATGCTGCCTTCCATTTACATGCGTGGACATGTACACGCATTTGTCTGTGATACTTCTTTTTCCTCCAGAGGCTGTAAGATATCCAAGGATAAAGACCAAACCTTATTTTATTTTATGTTTCTAGTGTTTCTCCCTAGTGCTAGGCAAAGTAATTTCCAACAAATATTTGATGGTTGATTAAAACTGCTTATTTACTGTGTAGTTTTTAAATTTCTACATTAAGAAAAATTTGATAATTACATGAATATTTAAACTGCTTTATACTTTAATTTGTTACAACTGTTAGTATATACATCACACGGAAGGAATAAGAAAGTGGCTCTGGCCAAAAGTATCTAGTTTAAAGTATTTACTCATGTTCATTTATCATAGAATGTAGGTCACTAATGCCCTTCATATACAAAGATTGTTAGGAAAATACTGTCTAAAACACTTACTTTTTATGTGCTCTCCCCTAGACTTACAGAAACTTGACATTTTAGAATATGATAGAAAATACATGTTGGTATTAAGGCCAAATTCATATTTTCTTCCATGTATCTCTTATGCCGCCTGATGGAGGCTCTCTGAAAATGAAAGGCAGACATTTGTGGATACGGGAGAGGTTTTACAAAGAGTCTATGGTTTGGCTGTGGTCTTCTTTTATATTTGTAGAGAATGAGGTACGGGTATAATAATTATTAGATCAATTGATTCACATAGGACTTCCTTTAGTACTATATTGTTTGAATCATCTAACTATGTGCACATAACAATTAGCCTGATAAAACTCCATACATTGCTTGATCTTTCTTCCATTGAAGCTTTTTTTGTTGTTCCAATATTGTCCTCTGCTGCTTCCTTCTTCCTTCTCACAGTAAAAAGCCACTGGCTTTCAACTATTAGACTCCCAGGAATAACTCTAGGAAAAAGAGGTCAAATTCCCCCCTCTAAAGAATCCTCAGAAACTCCAAAGTAAACCAAGAACTCAATTACGAGAAACAAACTCTTGTCTTGTTTCTGAATCCTTGTCTTTGCCTCATTCTGTTTCCCAGCTCTCTGTGTAGCTTGCATTCTCTATGCATTATTTCTTTGAATTGAGCTTATTATACTACGTTTACCTTTTTAAAAAATCTGAGACCATGTTTTGGTGACTTTCTGAATACAGTAGTCACCTTCTACAACTAGACGCTAATATTGCCCTTGTTGATTTGATCTGTTTTCAGGGGTCAGAGAACAGCTTGGTAACTGAAGTAGAGATGTTCATTGATAGAGCACCTGCCATCACTTATAATCCTACTGGGATTTGCAAGCAGAGCCTTCTGCGGCCACCTTAGTATTCTTTTCTCTTCACATGGAGAGACAGATACATGTTCACTACTCTGTCTCAGGATTTGTCAGCCCTTAATTATTCTTTCTCCCCAGTGAGTAAATTTCTGTTACCAATTTTTGTTTTACTATCTCCTCGGATGACACATTTGCTTGGTGAATGTCCCTTTTTTTTTGATCAACAAAAATATCAAGAGTTGGTCTAGGCCTTAGTACTGGATGTTGCCTACTTGCCATTTCCTATAGCGTCTGTTTCCTCAAGGATCTTTTAAGAAATCCCTTATTCACACAATCTTTTCATATATGTAATTCTCCTTCACCTGTGATTTTTTTTAACATCCTCTTAAAAAAAACTTTGTAAAATTCAATTTAAAAGTCACAATATCCATGAATCCATCTAATTGAAATAACCTCTTTACCTCTTCTTCTCCTTGAACACCCTATCTAGCTATCAATCAATGTTTTGCTTATATGTTACCTCCCCAATTAAATAGAATTTTTTAGATATTGATAATTAAAATTATTATTGCACCTTTAAACTAGATGTGACTATATACCAAGCACTTAAATAAGCACTTTATATTTATTATCTCATTTGTTTTTTATGACATCCATTTGTCGTAAGCTTTAGGCTCATTTTTAATACAGAAAGTGAGCCTTAGAGAGAATGAATTCCTTGACCAATGTCATCTAGGTAGTAATAGAGCCAAATAAATGTTTCACTTTCCTGCTTACCATTGTGTAATGTACATTTTGTTGCTATCATTTGCCTCCTCCTCCACTAGGATGTAAATCCATCAGGGCAGAGATTTGAATCTGTTCTGTTCACTGTTGTGTCTAGAACAATACGTGGCCTCTCTGGCCTCTCGTAAGCTCAGTCTCTCTTCTCTCTGTGTATCTCTGTCTGTATCTCTAAAGAGAGTATTTCTGTATATTTGTATAAAATATCTATTTTATATAAAGAAGAAATTATCCAAACCATATTTTATTATTTCTTAGCAATCTCAATTCCAAGTGTTGTTTACAGTATAGTTTTTTAATTCTTTTAAAAATTAGAAAATTTGGATAAAATAATATTATCCATTGTGAAGTACCTAAACCAATTTTTCTTTGTTGATAGTAAGTGAAGAGAGCATAAATGTACTGGACTCCAAAATATAGACAAAATCTTGAAAGCAACAAGAATCCAAATACTAAGAACATAAAAGTGCTAACATTTTTTGTTTACTGGTACTAATGCCCAAAGCCTCTAGAGCAGATTCGAGAAATTTCCTACAAATCTTTTTTAAAATAACAAACTGTGCACTACTTCTTGATTACATACTCAAAGGACTGATTAAAGGAGTACAATTCTGAAGTTAAAAATGAATGAATAAATAAGTAAATAAAATTAAAAGAAAAAATCAACTTGACAATACCAAACATCTTTCCAGAATCTTCTGAGATTTGTGAGCTTTCTATTAAGAGGACGAGGTTTTTAAAATTATTTTTAAACATTCTTATTATTCACTGAGAATATGCATTTAGATCAGGAAATCAGTTTTGGTATATATTTAATAATGGTATGTTCTTTCCATGAGACAGTTTTTACTTCAAAAATACAAATTAAAAATGACACAATCATAAATCTCAAATACCACATTCATGTTTAACAAGAAATAATTTTCCAATGATTTGCTTAACAAAAAATAAAACAATATTGTAAACTGTCAAAAAAGAAAGCAATAACAGTTCCACTGGGAAACAAAAATGACTTTCTTTTCTAATTACTAAGGCAATATCCATACAATATCAAATACATTTAGAAGGCTAATCAGAAAGATGTCATGATGGGGGTGGAAGGGCCTGTTTTTCTTCTTTGAAAATCCTGGTAAAACCACAAATGGAAGGAAATGAAGTAGCAAGGGTAAAATGATTAAATCACTTTATCTCCTTTCCATTTTCTTTTAAAAATATTTTTATTATGTAAAATTTAGTATATCTAGAAGGACTTAAGACACTTATAGAGAATAATAAAACATTATGAGCGTGGTTCCTGATTTCAGGTGCACCTGTTGACGCTATTTGTGTTATTCCTTTCTCTTCTATTTTTTTATGATAACATTTTAGGATTAGAGATAGGTCATTGGTTTTCTGCAACAACAATCTTTTATCTTGGGTATCATATCCAATAAGTAATACATCAAAGGGAGTGAGCTGCATGTTTCAAGGTATAAGCAAGTATAATGGGACAAATTCTGAAAAATAATTTGCCAGATTATTTTAAATTTCTGAATGGCCCAAAATTGAGACTCTTATTCACTGTGCCAAATTTCATTGTTCTTTCCTATTGGTTTACCCCAGAAAATATACTCAGAATCATTTTTTGCAGTCCATAAGTATTAAATCAATTATTTCCATATGCCAGGCACTGTTATCAATAGTCCGTAAAAAACAATGATCAACAAGACAGACAAAACACTTATCCTCATAAGTTCTAACATTCAAGTAGGGGGAAGCAATTGAATACTTAAAGTCCTGAAGAGATAGACAATATTTCAAAAAAAATTAATGGAATGACATGTTTTTATATTGGTAGAGTTAAATGAAATATCAAACAAGACAACATTATATTTAATTAATATTTCCACCTTCCTCCTCTTGTTCTTGTCTTTTTCTTCAGCCATAATATCTTTTTCATATTTAGTAAGAACAAATTCAATATATTTTTATATATATTTTTTATATGAAAGAGCACTTTTCCCTTATAGACAAATGATGTAATCGGTAAATAACCTCAGAACTCTGAGGAGGTTTGTTCCAGGTAAACTGAGTCTGACCATTAACAGTTCTATTACACTGATTTTTAGGAAAGTTGGAAAAGTCATCTAAATTGGATAATATTTTATATGCCTTGTAAGGACCGTCTAGAGTAAAATAAAAATCCTCATTTATTCATGGATGCTGATGAATCAATTTATCCCTGAGGCAATGATATTAATATGTCACCTCTATAGATCCTAGGTGATTTGGCATATATTAAAAAAACAGTATACACTTTCTTATTGATTAGACTAGGCTCTATTAAAATCAGCATCTCTAATCAATTGTTTAATCCAGAGAAAAATAATGGGAAATATACTAAAACATCATCTCTGTTAATAATAAAAAAAAAAAAAAATCAAGGGGAAAGTTAGTACTCATCCAGTGCTTTTCTTTATATAGAACAGTCTTGATGCCTGGCAAACAATGGAATAATTAAGCCATCTGCTGGCAAGGGGCAAATAGGCAGCCTTTGTATATCCAAACTCAACTAAAGCCACCACGGTGGTACTTCAGGGCCTTAAGGAGTCGATTAGGAGAAGGAGTATTTTTTCTCCTTGCTGACATTAATCCATACTTGTTCACTTTAAATATTTTCATTCACAGTAATTTAACTTCAAAACTTCAAACCCTTCCAATTGAGGTAGGGGCTACAGCAGTGGTTTAACTCTCCCGATTGCATCATTTATGTATTTACTGATGGCCTGGTCTATACAAGGCGGTGTTTTAAATGTAGCAATACATAAGACAACTTCCTTACTCTCCCAGAACAAATATCCTAGATGGGCACGTGTTGTGTTAACCAGTAAAATCTTAATAAAAAGTAATTTTCCCCTAAAGAATGAGTAAACTGAGCTACAGTGTTTTAGAGTTTATAGTAGATGCTACAATATTTCAATTTGGTTTCTAGAGAGAAAGACAAGGATTCTTGAATCTTTGTTCTGGAAAATACTAACTTATCATTCTGTCAGCCGACGTCAACCAAATTGAATAAATGGTGCTAGAATTCACTTCTGAGGATTCTTGGCCCTTGTAAATTTGACTAACTCTGTTTTCAGTGATCCACCCAAATTGTAGTAATCCATGGAAATGACAAATTCCTATAACTAGGAGTTTTTAAAGCAGACTTTTCTTGAAGCAATAGCTACTGACTCTCTTTTCAATGTGAAGGAGAGAACAGGACCTTCCAGCCTTGAGGATATTTGCATTAGGTCATCCTGAGTATAATTCATTGATGTTACCACTAAAGCTTCTGCTAACACCACTGAACCTATTCTCCAGGTAAATTGAGGACTTCAATTTTCTGGGGACTTCAGTTTGGCACCATTCCCAGTATTATAGTCACACGTGTGCACAACCAAACCACACTTATGGGTTCATTTCTAGTTCATAAGATTCTGAAGCAGCAACAAATTATCTAATTAATACCCAAATTGCCTAATTGATACTCAAATCACCCAGCTAATACCAATTCTGAAACAGTTTCATTTTGTTGCTGTCAACATCTTTCTTCACAG
The DNA here is from genome assembly GCF_054177405.1 of Leptonychotes weddellii. Classification (NCBI taxonomy): domain Eukaryota; kingdom Metazoa; phylum Chordata; class Mammalia; order Carnivora; family Phocidae; genus Leptonychotes; species Leptonychotes weddellii. Next base: position 101,171,635 of record NC_138370.1, read on the forward strand.
GATTCTTTACACTCTAGTCTCTATTCCCATTTTTCTCCGTAGATTTCATTCAAAAACAATTAATGTTTTAGCCATATAAGTTAATAAATCTCTTTTATTCATTCATTTAAATGGCATTAAACTCACTGCAAATCTTTATTGTTTGATTGCAATGCGATTGACTCTCTTTGGGCTTCAAAAACCACCACAACATACCCACTGAGAAGACAGGAAGAAGGCAGCGATAGAAACACCCCAAGAGGATTTGTCCCTCTAGTCATATTTACATATTTAAAGGAGAACTATTTTCTAAAGGTGCCAACTTCAAATATGTCCTGGACTGTGCCTGAAATCAAGAAATTAAACCTATGGGGTTTTTATTTTTAGCGAGCAAGGTACTGAAGCAGAAAAGATAAGAGCCACTAGAGTTATCATCCTAAAACAGAAATGTAAGGCTTTCAATGTCCCTACATTGCCTATAAAGATGCAGGCAGCTTTCTGTTGCAGTGGACAAGCATCCTGCCTGTCCACATAGCTGGTCCAAGGCATGGGAATAAGTAGAGAAATTCTTTGCAGCAAACACCTCGGACTCAAAAAGAACCCTTAAAAAAAATCATACTCCAGGGCAAGAGCATCTGGCCTGGTCATCATGGCTGCAGCGGTAGAGGTTGGGGAATGGTGGTGGAATAGCCTCAGGGAAAGAGCATACCAAACAACCAGGGCAGAGTCTCAAGACGGTAATGCCAGAATCTGTCCAGTTCAGTGCAGTATAACACGGAGGATCAGGAGCCCTAATGTTCTAAGAACTGGAGACAGTGACGCTGCTCTGGGTTGACAGTTAAAGAGTTGACATGGTTAGGGTATGATTTGTATTAGCTTTGTGGCTACCGGTCAATCTAAACTATGGGAAGCAGAGCCATGTTGGTTGAAACAATACGCTCTACATCTTCCGTATTTCCCAACGCTTTGTACTGTTCTTGACATAGTTCTGTTGTTAAATCATTATATGACTTTGGGTAAAACTCTCTGAGCCTCACTTTTTCTGTTGGATAGAGGTAATGGCAATACCTATCTTAGAGTGGTTTTCAAAATAAGGTAAAGTAATACATATGAGCTTTATGTTCTTGACAGTATTATACAAATGTGAAGCATGAAACACTGGAAAGCTGTTTTGTACTGCTAATTCATAAAGGCATCCACATATTAATGTTTCAGTGACTAAAACTGAATACTAATTATCTTATTGATATAGTCATCAAAATAAGTAACAAAGCTTGTGAAGATATATATATTCATATATATATATATATATATATATATATATATATATATATATACACATACATACACAGCACACCCCATAAGACTCAAAGTTATTTTCAACTTGAACTGGAAAAAAAAAATGTGGCCCATAAGGATTTTGATGTTTTCTGATTTTTCTCACTTGCACAAAAGTTGCCTACTTCTCATCCATAAAAAAAGGTCCAAAGCCAATAGTAGAAGATTCAAGAACATTACAAGTTAACCTACCTTTCAAGTTTCATCTTGCTAAATTCCCTTCCCCGTGTCTTACTACATCCCCATCTGGTACAGTCCCACAGTTTTTAATCTATGTTCTGTTATTCTTCTGTGCCTTTGAACATGTCAGTCTCTACTCTGAATTTCCTATTCCCATTTTTTATCTGTTTCATAAAAAATATTCTTGTCCTTCAAGATCCAGTTCATGTCACTTTGTCTGTGTACCTAGCTCCAAATTTTCCATCAGTAGAGGAACATCCTTTTCTATGTAGTCTTTCCTACCCCCATCAAACATTAACTATTTAATTAACTGTATAAATATTAAGTAGGAATGTTCTCATTGAAATTAAACTCTCAAAAGTTAAGAATATTTTTATGGATATCTCTGTATCCCTGTGCCTAGCAACTATTACTATTACTTCTGTGGTAATTGCTAACTAAATACATATTAAAAAGGAATTTCAGTATGAGTCTCAATTTTGCTTTTTCTCTCTTTTTTGTACAACTCTGGCGGGGGGGGAAGACAAGGAAAAACCATGGAGGAAGATGATGCTTATTGCTGCCCGATACACAGTCTTCCAAAAGTATTCTTGTGAAGGCAGAATAAGTAGACTTTCACAATATACAGAAAGGGATTATTGAGGCCTAAAGGACAGAGAAATTGAAAAGGTGTAATGGTGAGGATGGTTAATATTGGTCTTGAGGCTATCAGTCAATCTAAATGGGGTGGTCAACTAAGACTAGAGAGATGATCAATGAAGTTATTGATATAGTCACTGCTTCTAAGGTGGAGTCCATTAAGACACAAGGATACTTCAAGCAGGTGGCCAGCAAGGGTACAGTTTTGAGAGGCTAACACTGCACACAGCCCTAGGAGGGAGCACAGAAGGCTACGACAGAGGGTACTTTTAGATGTAGAGGCAGACAAATTCTTGCAGTGCAGTAACAGCAGAATGTACAGATACCAAGTTGTACAAGCAGGGGGAGGAGTGCAACAAAGCAATGTTCAAAGATGCAAAAGTTAACAGACTTATTAGAACAAAAATAAATCAGTATTTTAGCACATTTGAATCTGGACTTAAAAAATATTGTTGTAGGAGCACCCGGCTGGCTAAGCAGAAGGGATGAGACTCTTGATCTCCAGGTCGTTTGAGCCCCACACTGGGTGTAGAGATTACTTAAATTAAGCAATAATAATTTTTAAAATGTTGTCTACAGATTTCCTCTAAAAGCATCAGTGTTGCAGAAAGAAAAATGATGACGACCTAGGCTAGGACTAAGTCTCTAAATATCCATGGCTAGGCTATTTCACCAAATTTGGAGAAAAAGATATTTGTAATTAAATAGTTCCTATCTTGCTATGCATGTGAGTTATAGGGAGTGCTAGTTAAGAGTGTAGCAAAATTATATGTCACTTACTCATAGGTATATAGATTTTAAAAAAATGGATTTCATGGGCGCCTGGGTGGCTCAGTTGGTTAAGCGACTGCCTTCGGCTCAGGTCATGATCCCGGGGTCCTGGGATCAAGTCCCGCATCGGGCTCCCTGCTCTGAGGGGAGCCTGCTTCTCCCTCTCCCACTCCCCCTGCTTGTGTTCCCTCTCTCGCTGTGTCTCTCTCTGTCAAATAAATAAAATCTTTAAAATAAATAAATAAATAAATGGATTTCAAATTGAAGAACCAAATCTGTATTTTATTAGGAAAGAAATACTCGATACAAGAGTGGGGTAAAAACTACGCTATTCTGATGACTACTCATACTACTATTACCTTCGATTCTTTCCAAGAAGAGAGCTTTACACAGCAGGTAGTACATACCTGATATCAAGCCTGATGGAATTTGCCTGCTTTCAGTCTACCTGGGTTGCAAAAGTACGGTGACTGCAGCAAGGTATTGAAAGTTTATGCTTTAAGTAAGATTTTCAACTTTAAAACACATAATACAGCACATTATCCCGAATGGTCCTGGAACAGGTTCTCTAGAGGCAGAACCCAAGGCAGGGACTTCGGTGCAGGTAATTTATTGAGGACACACTCAAGCGGAAAAACACTCTGAGGGATTACACAGGCCAGGGAAAAGGAAGGGACTGAGCAAGGATGTGGTCTCTCATCAAGTCTAGACCTGGCCTAATGCACTGAGGAGAACAGGAGTCCCGGAGTATATGTATATATATTGCAGTTTGCCCAGCAGAGTTGCCCTGCCTTGAAAAACAAGGGCCGGGCTCTTTTACCCCTTGTGCCCTACATATGCCAGACATTGGTCTTGTGAGGAGAGGAATATTGTAATCTCCCAAGCATATCCAGGCCAAGGGCATTTCTCTGGAGATGAAAACATGAGTGCAGTGGCCCAGTGGAAAGAATCTGGGTTGAGCAACCCAAAGTATCTTCTACCAAAATCAATGTACGGATATCAATTTAAAGAATCGTTTCTACTCAAATATGCTAACATTGACTCCCATGTAATGACCTTTACTGTATTTTGCTTTTAATTCAGGTATTCAAAGAATATATATGTGTGGGGCTCCTGGGTGGCTCAGTCAGTTAAGCATCTGTCTCGGCTCAGGTCACAATCCTGGGGTCCTGGAATCAAGCCCCTGCTCAGCAGGGAGTCTGCTTTTCCCTCTCTCTCTCCCTCTGCCTCTCCCTGCTTGTGCTCTCTCTCTCAAATAAATAAATAAATAAAATCTTTAAAAATATATATATATGTGAGATACGGATAGATAGGTTAACAGATAGATATAAACACTTACTGTGGATATAAGTGGTAATATTTTATTGTTTAATTATGGTGCTATAATTTTATGACCTGGTTCTCAGCTTAGTAAAATTATTGATACAGGATTGTTGTTTCTGTTGGCTAGATTTCCACTTTTTTTTAATTCTATAATGTGAAGATGAATGTGCCCAAAAGAAAACAAACAAGATATGATATGAACCTTAGAATATGATTCATTTTTAAATAAACACCAACAATTTATTTGTTAAAAATAAATATCAAAGAAACACCAACAAGGTTTGCACTTCTGGTGCTCTTCTGCACTATTGTCACTGAATTTTGTCTTATTTTATTTTTTTATTTTTGATTTTTTTGTCATTGAATTTTAAATTGTACAACTAGAAGGCTAGGAAATGCCTTTTGTGTTACTCCAGACCTTCTACTAAAAAGTCTTGTGATAAATATTAAGAATTTAAAGTCAAACATTCATAAATCAGTCAATAACTATGTACTTTCTTTTAGAAATATTGAGTATAGTTGACACATAATGTTACAGTAGTTTTGGGTAAGCAGATGGAACTTTACAAACCATCACATTTCCATTTTTGTTGGTGCAAGAGGTTTAAACTTAAATTATCGAAGAAACTATTTTCCCAAGTTTAATGATTTTGTGATTTTTTTTAGATTTATTCAGTTCTCTTAGGTACGTTTTTATTTTAAGGAATCTCAAAATTCATGTTCTGGAAGTAGGCAGGGTATAAATTATAAATAAGTTATCACAAGATAGAATGAGGCTAGCTGAAGCCTCATATTTTTTTCCTTTGAAATCTGTAGAACTCTGAAAAATACTAGCTACCCTCACTGGAAACTAAATATTCTAAACATCTTCTACTCTTTCTTGAGCCAATGCCTACTTATTTTTCAGACTTCATAATTGTGTTTATTCAGATAACCCACACAGCTTTGTAAATGCAAAATGTTATAATGGTGAGAAGGGTAATTACATTTACTTCAGATTAGTTTCTGATTTCAATTTAAAGAACAATATGGGAAAATAGCCCCCTGTCACTTGGAGACACATGATTCACATACTTATTCTGCACACACACACAGATATATATATATATATTTATATATTTTGTATAACATATATTTACATTTATAGTTTACATATTTATAATATATATTTATATATAAATTTATATATTATAAATATAATATATAAATATATAATTATAAAATATAATTTTTATAATTTTATAAATTATTATAAAAATATATAATCTTATAAATATATATAATCTTATAAAAACATGTATGTACAACCTTTATGTGTTTTCACTATATGAACAGCTCTATGAGATACATAGAAGTTACAAAAATTATAAAGATGCATTAACCACCCTGAAAAGAACTCACTATCCACATACTTAACTAATCACAGTTATATAGTGTGAAAGACATAAGAGAGGAATATTAAAAAATGACACAAGAGCAAGGGGTTTGGGGAATAATGTATTCTGAGGAAAACCAGCATTAAGAAGTTTTCATAGAGGTCATCATTTGCACTAAGTCTTAAAGTATGAGGTAAAGAAGAAAAGGCACAATAAGTAGAATGAGTGAAAAAGGTGCAGTCTTTAGAAACTATTCTTGGATAATTTTATATATGACTGATGTGGGTGCCCCTAAGAAGTTGAAGCATCAAGCTTCTGAAAGTACTGGGACCAAAACATTTCCTAACATATAAATACCAGTTGTCTTTTCTCAAGGTGCTGTCATCAAAATGAATTAGCTTCAACTTCTTTCAGATCTTGAACCACCTTTTACACAGTTTAAAATTCTACAAGTTGTGCATGATTGGCCTAGGTTGGGTCAGGATCCTACCCTTTTGCCAGGGGAAAGATATGAGTCCCTGATGAAAAATCCTGTTGAGACTACATCCAATGGCAAATGGAAAGATTTCTGAAGAAAACTGGAGGTGCCATATTTATAAGATATCGTGAACAATTAGCACAAAAGACACAAGCATCCAGTCCCCTATAAGGAGAAGCCAAGTTAGTGTAAATGTTCTCTTGTCCTATATCCTTCCCTTGTCACATATCTTAGGAATGTGAAAGAATGCTGAGATCAGTAAGCTGAGTATTGCATCTTTATTGTCTGTAATTCCCCACCCTGAGATATACTAATAGAAAGTGTGTTAACTTCTGCAATGGGAGAATCAGGAAAGGTGAGAGCTACAGAAATGCCCCTCAACCACTGAGATTTAAATGGTTCTTCTTTTCCTTTGGTTCCTTGATGCATGGCTAGTGGGAAGGAAAGACATGGTTCCTTGATGCATGGCTAGTGGGAAGGAAAGACATGATCCAGATTATGTACACTGCTACATGCTAAACATTGGCTGCACTCTAATTTTCTTGTTGGGATTAATTTTCCATTGATGCTCCAGGGAAATGTGTGATGATCAAACTAATGATTTTGCCAAGTTCTTCATTTCTCTCTTCCCTTTTACTGCCTTGAAAGAAATTTCTTCCCCTGATAGTTTTACCATCTCCTGATGCCTAGTGTATGTTTTACCATTTAGTGTGTTGGATTTGAAATGGTCCTATAAAAAGGACCTACAGGGGTGCCTGGGTGGCTCAGTCATTGTCTGCCTCCGGCTCAGGTCATGCTCCCAGGGTCCTGGGATCAAACCCCACGTCAGACTCTGCTTGGCAGGAAGCCAGCTTCTCCCTCTCCCACTCCCCCTGCTTGTGTTCCCTCTCTTGCTGTCTCTCTATCAAATAATAAAATCTTTAAAAAAAAAAAAAGGACATACAATGCAGCACTATATTTTTACATGTCTTTTATTCTAATGCAGGTTCATGATCCCAGAGCACAGTGTCTATATCGTATTTCTGCTTGTAGCCCCAGAGCCTATAGAGAGTAGGTACTTAATAAACATTTTAAACAAATGAATGGATATTATTAGAGCTCAGTAGTGGGTATTATTAGAGCTTTCTTCAGTATTCTTCCTTTGTCAAACAATGTCAAGTGACAAGACAAAACTATCAAAAAGCAGTCCTATGCTGCATAGAAGGTGATAAGAGAACTTATGTGTGTGATAATCTTAAATGTAACATCATTATTTTAATAAGAGGTCAATGAGGCAAGAAGAGAAAACAGAGGAGAAAGAGATGGGTATTATTAATTTATTCAGAGTTGGAAATGAAAAGGTATAGTAATCTTTACAGAAAGGGCATTGTCTTTATTTTTGGAGTCAGTATCTCCAGATATTTATATCTATCCTCTGCTAGTTTCCCTTAAATATGCATTCTACTGCCCACAATATTGCTGTAGAATATTCCAAGGAGAGAGAGCATGTCCATAGGTATTCCCACCATTTATTTTAAAGAAATCCTTAAAAAAGGAGGAGCTGATCCAAATATTATACAACATTGCTTATTAACAAGGTGGAAATTGATGAATTTGAACTTCCTAGTGCCCATTGTGTTTTCCCTATCTTCATAATAACAGAAAGATTGATTTAAAAAGTCATTAGGTTAGCAGTTATTGAAAATGTATTGAATTCTGATGCTGGATATTGGAGGGATTATGGTGGTAAAGATGATAAAGTTACTGTCTTCAAGATGCTCATAATATAGAAAGTCAAGTTCATAAACAAATGTAATATAAGGCAGTGGACAATACAAAGAGGTCAAATATGGAATTAGTAGGCCACATTGTTCCAAAAACATCATTGTTAAAGTTCAATTCATTTAAATATTTCATATCAGATTCACCATACATTCGATAGTAAAGGGCCTTTTCGTGGACAGTCAAGGATTTGACTGCTTGGCATCCATTTCCACTATTTATGGTGGCAGCACTGTGGTTTTCCATTTGGAATCTACCTCACCTCCCTCTTAGTCCACGTGCCTCCTACAGGGCTGTGTCATGTATTATGGAATGATTGGTTCAAGAAGAGTCATGTAACAAACCAGAGTCCATGAGATCCAATTCCACATATTTTGTGTGAAGTATTGGGAAGAGAAAATATTCTCACTAAAAGTACAAACAGGATGATGACATAAAACCGAAACTTCTGGAAGTTGCCACTTAGATCCTTGGAACGTTTGCCATAAGGAAAGAAACAGAGTTGAGAGAGAGGAGGTAGGTCTTAATTACATCATCTGAGCTGCTGGTTTTAGTCATCCTTGTCTCCTCCAGTTAAGTCATCTAATCATACTCCCTTTTGCTTTAGCCATTTTGAGTCAGGTTCCTGCCACTTACAACCAGCAGAGCCCTGGTGAAGACAAGGGTAAGGGTAGATTAAGCCATACAGGAAGAAATATCTTAGAAGGCAGAGAAAAAGGAGAGAAAAGTGAAGTGAAGCTACTCGTTCTATCCCTGGCCCCTTACCAACACAAAATTTGAATTCTGGAAACTGTATTTTGGCCAAAATACTTGATGACCTTCATGATAGTATTTCCTAGTCTGTTGGCTCAGAGTGCTATCCAAGTAACAACATTCAATATTCATGAGCACGTAATACTTGGACTGTAACATGATTGAGTAATTATAGCTTCAATCTGGATGACATTTCTAATGCTAGCACATGTGTTTAGGTTACTATGGGCGAATCTCTTGAATTTTCACTCCTTGACTTTTTAAATCTGTTGTACTGGAAACAGCAGGACCAACCAAAGGCACACTAATGCTGGGAAGTCATACCTTCTGCCTGTTCTTCAACAATTCTTTCATGAATGTCCATTTTCAGAAAATTTTTCTTTCATATGATTCAAAAATTCATGTGAGTAAAATTTATGCTCTGCTTACAAAAACAATGTTTAAATAGAGATTAAGAGTAATGATTAAATTCTCTTTGTGTGATTACTAAGAAAAATGAGTCTTTTACAAATTTCAATTAAGCCTTATGGGATGCTGTGAAGTCAGACGTAAACTTCCTATTGTAGTCATTTACTAATCCACATACACTAAAATTAGCAGAACTATTACGTGTTCTACTACTTTTAAAATATGTTTTCCTTTCAATCTATATTTCAGAATTTGCTAGAATATTTGAAAGACTTTTATAAATTCTTATATAAACATTTGAAAAAGAGATTTGTTTTAAATTTTTCTTATATATGACAACATTTCTTGAAGCTTGAGACAAATAATTTTTTTCAAAATATCATTTCTGTAGTAAAAGCATTTTGAATCTTTGTCTTATAAGTAATGCTATTTATTTTGACAATTATTTATTGAAAGCCTACTATATGCCATCACTGATCTAGGTGCTAGGTATACAGCAGTGGACCAGTCCCACAGGTCTCTGTCCTCTTGTGAAGAAGACAGAATAAACAAGCAATCAGATAAACACACAAGATAATTTCAGTGCTATGAGGAAATTAAACAGGGTGCTCTGACTGAAAATCAAGTGAATGCGCCTACAGAGGAGGGAACATTTGATCTGAGAAATGAATTTGTGTTATGCAAGGTTACGGACTGAATTATATCTCCCCAAATTCCTATATCGTTGTCTTAACCCTCTTACCTCAGAATATGACTGTATTTGGAGATAGGGTCTTTAAAGAGCTAATTAAGTTAAAATGAGGCTGTTAGAGTAGGTCTTAATCCAATATAATTGCAGTCCTTATATAGGAGGGTATTAAGATAAAGACACATACACAGGAAAAACTGTGGAGACCCAGAGAAAAGATGACCATCTACAAGCCAAGGAGAGAGGCCTCAGAAGAAATAACCCTGCTGCCACCTTGATCTCAGGCATTTCTATTATTTGAGCTACCAGGTCTGTGGTATTTTGTTACCACAGCCATAGCAAACTCATACATGCTACTATAGTCTGGGAGTATTTTAGGAGTAGGAATATCTGCTATTACAATCCACAATCCTAAATTTCTGCCTACCCTCAATTTCCAATTGTAATCAAGTGCGAGAAAAACTGAAATACATAGTTATTTACAAACATTCACTGGCCCCAATAGCCTCAAGCTCCAAATCTTTTACTGGAGCCTATAGTAAGTAACAAAGGGACCAAATAGGATTGTATCTCTTTTGTCACGACCATCCTCTGCTGGAGATATTAATGAATGAAGAGGTGCACAAAAATCAGAAAGCATGTAGTAAAAGAAAACAGAAAAGTCAAGGTATATTTCCTAAGTTTTTGAAAAATTTACAAAAATATCAAATTACAATGCAATATCAATTACTGATACTAAACTTTATCTTCATGTCCTGTTTGAAGTGTTAGGATCAACAGAGATATGTGTTATTGATGTGGGGAAATTTTTTTTTAATTTAATTTTATTTTATTATGTTATGTTAGTCACCTTACAATACATCATTAGTTTTTGATGTAGTGATCCACGATTCATTGTTTTCATATAACACCCAGTGCTCAATGCAGTACGTGCCCTCCTTAATACCCATCACCGGGCTAACCCATCCCCCCACCCTCCTCCCCTCTAAAACCCTCAGTTTGTTTCTCAGAGTCCATAGTCTCTCATGGTTCATCTCTCCCTCCAATTCCCCCCCTTTCATTTTTCCCTTCCTTCTCCTAATGTCCTCCATGTTATTCCTTATGTTCCACAAATAAGTGAAACCATAGGATAATTGACTTTCTGTTCTTGACTTATTTCACTTAGCATAATCTCCTGCAGTCCCATCCATGTTGATGTAAAAGTTGGGTATTCATCCTTTCTGATGGCTGAGTAATATTCCATTGTATATATGGACCATGTCTTCTTTATCCATTCATCTGTTGAAGGGCATCTCGGCTCTTTCCACAGTTTGGAAGAATGAAACTCGACCATTCTCTAACACCATACACAATGATGTGGGGAGAATTTAAAAGAAAATAAGTATGATGAGAAAAGAAACTCTCCCTTTATGCATTCCTATATATGTATATAGTTGTACTGGAGGAGACAAGATGAACTTTCTATTTTTCTTGTAACATAACCATGTATGTAGCAGTTTTTATTAGAACTTCTGGATTACAAGTGACAGAATCCTAAATTGATTTAATTTAAGCAAATCAGGGGCGTATGGGCGGCTCATTCGGTTAAGCATCTGACTCTTGACTATGACTCAGGTCATGATCTTAGGGTCCTGAGACCAAGCCTCTCATAGGGCTCCGGGTTCAGCATGGGGTCTGCTTGGGATCCTCTTCCCATACCCCTTCCCCCTTGCACTCTCTTTCTCTCTGTAAAATAAATAATTGTTCTACAATAAATTTGTAAGCGCATCTTTTTTTTTTTTAAGATTTTATTTATTTGACAGAGAGAGAGGGAACACAAACAGGGGGAACAGCAGAGGGAGAGGGAGAAGCAGGCTTCCCGCAGAGCAAGGAGCCCGATGAGGGGCTCGATCCCAGGACCCTGGGATCATGACCTGAGCCGAAGGCAGATGCCCAACCGACTGAGCCACCCAGGCACCCCTGTAAGTGCATCTTGAAAAATGAATGAACTAATGAATAAAATAAAACAAGAGTTAGAGTCGAGTAAAAGAGTGTTAATACAGAGTGATGCTGAATGGAAATTTAGAAACTCAAAGAATTGTCCAATTGAAGTATTTGAATAAAAAGTCTTGTGAAGAGTTTTATTGACATAGACCTTAAAAACAAAAACTAGCTTTTTAGATTAGTACATTTAGAAATTTGGCAGAAAGCCAAAAATTAAAATAAAATCTGATTTGAATGTGTGAAAATTGCCCTTTTATTTCTTTTTGCACTTTACTTTGTGGATTGTTGTTTGAAGATCCTCATTTCTTTAAGTAATAGCACAGGAAAAAAGAAACATGACCAGCATAAAAATTTCATTTGCAAAATACTTCAGGGTATCACCCCCCACAACCATTATGTGTTAAGCTTGTAATTTCTCTGATTTAACCTCAAATATCTATGATACCTAACATGTATGCTCAAATAGCAAGTATGAAATGAATCTAAAGGTCTCATCTCATTATTCTATAACGTTTCCAAACCAAGACATATGCTAAAATAACTACTTATTGATTATTCAAACAATCATCTGTCATGGCTCATGATATAGAGGATTTTCTTTAAAGATGTAAAGGATACACTATCTAATCTCCATATGATGGTAATCTAGATGGCAAAGAATGCTAAACCTGAAGTAGAATCACTTCACTAATAAAGAACCTGAAGATGATATTCTAATCACAGGTCTCTCATTTTATGAATGAAAGAACTGCAAATTTCTGTAAATGAGGACACATGACATATAAAAAGCCAAATGGAGTCATGGGAGTATAACTGTCCCCGAGTCATATAAGAAGCCAAACATGTGAAAGATTAGAAATTAAAATTTCAAACTCCCAAATAAATGCTAGGACCACTTACCACACCACGCCAACATTGATGCTGGTAGATTTTGAGATTTGTTTTGCTTACAGACAAAAAGACAGTTTTCCTTATGAAAAATACAATATTACTGAAGTACACAAACATTTGTGAGGACAAGCAAAGAGCAAATTTAAGGCATCTAACTTAAGTGGTGAAGAAAGTCAACGTAATTGAAAAATCATCATGAAAACAACTTAGTTGCAAAAGGTTTACATGCTTAGTATAAATCCCCTGAATGCCAAATCCCTGCTACTTCAGATAAGAAAGAGGAGAACACACAAAAGACAGAGAAATCATTAGAGTTGGGGACATTATGATCATTTTTTAATAATCAAATTTCACCAGAATAAGTCCTCTTAACAGAGTTTTCTTTTCTCTTTTCCACACTTTGTACTAAAATTGTTTGTTTCCATTTAACCCAAATGTATTTCTATTTGACAAATATTTTTCAAAAGGCAAAAGATATTATTAGAAAAAACAGGAATGGCAACATAGCTTGTAAATATAACCTTCCCCTGCTTGATTTCACTCATTGTCTTGCTATAGCTGTTGGCTCTGGAAGAATTGGTTTTCACTCTTAAACGTCCTAATGATGAGGTCCTGAGTGTCTGCAGATTCACTGAATCCCTACACTAGACTGCATTCTTTTTGACTAACTTTCAGCTAAATATAACAGTGCACTGACTGTGCATATCAATCAGTGCTTATCAATCAGACGAGTGCCGCATACCCAGCTGGCCTTTGACAAGGCACAAATCCATGAAGGCACTTCAGGCTTGCCCTCCTTACAGCCTGACGACCCACAGGGTACTGAGGAAATATTTTGCTAGACTACAGATTCTTTCACTAAAATTCAAATCCTATACACTCTAATCTTCCAAGTTTTAGAAAGCCTTTATATAAATACAGTGGATCCAACAGTAAATTTAAAATATACATATGTTAATAATAAAAGCTGAAATGTATTTCATGCTGTGAGTGTGACATGTATTGTTCTAAATGTGTAACATGTTTAATTCATTCATAAGCAATATAATATGGCAATCAAGACTCTGGCTTCTGAAGCCAAAATGCCTGATTCAAATCATATGTCTGCCACGTGCTACCAGTTTAGCCTTGGGTAAATTACCTCATTTACTAAACGGGATTAATAATAGTAGTTTCTACCCTACAGTGTTGTTATGAAGATTAAATGAGATAATCCTTTTAAAGAACTTTGAATACCTGTTAGACCATAGTAAGTACTATATGAGTATGTTAAATGGTATTACAATTTTAAGTAAGTTCTGTTATTTTAGCCATTTTATAGATGAAGAAATAGGTAAATATAGTCAATTAGCTCAATCAATGCTGCATAGCTGGTAAATCATAGAACCACACTTCTCTAAATGTGGTTGCTATTTCGTGTGTATGTCTGTATGTATGACCAGAAGTGGGCGGAATAAAATAAACAATCTTTTTAAACAGCTAAGAATTTTTCAAATATTTTGAAAAATATCAAATTAGACATCTAGTTAGCTAGATGTCAACTGGACAGAAAGTTAAACACAAACTGGAACAAATCGTAGACAAATTATTGAAAGTTAAAGCTAAAGGAAACAATATTAAAAGAATATGAAGGAAAATGATACACATACATAGAACGATAAGAATAAACACTGACTTCTGATCAGCCAAATGGGATGAAATAAAAATAAAAAGATAGGTATAAACTGTTAAAAGAAAAATGTCAATAGAAAATTTTATATTCAGTGAAAATATCTTTCACATAGGTAGACAGAATATATACATTTTCAGATAAACAAAAACTTAGAGTATTTGGAGATACTTTAACAAAATAGGTGCAAACTTCTACATAGGAAAGCAGAGACATTTTTAAGGGAAATTAAAGTTAAATCCTAAATAAAGAGAGAGACACTATGGTTATGGACTGGAGGACAATATTGTAAAGTTGTCCATTTTCCAAAATTGATCTACTGATACAAAGAAATCTCAGTCAAAATTCCAACAGGTTTTTTGTGTAGAAATTGATGAGCTGATTCTCAAATAGAAATGGAAATGCCTGGAATACCTATAAAAATTTTGAAGAAAGAACAACAAAAGAGAATGGTGTTGGGAAAACTGGACAGCCACATGCAGAAGAATGAAACTGGACCATTTCCTTACACCACACACAAAAATAGACTCCAAATGGTTGAAAGACCTCAATGTGAGACAGGAGTCCTTCAAAATCTTAAAGGAGAACACAGGCAGCAACCTCTTCGACCTCAGCCGCAGGAACTTCTTCCTGGAAACATTGCCAAAGGCAAGGGAAGCAAGGGCAAAAATGAGCTATTGGGACTTCATCAAGATAAAAAGCTTTTGCAAAGCAAAGGAAACAGTCAACAAAACCAAGAGACAACTGACAGAATGGGAGAAGATATTTGCAAATGACATATCAGATAAAGGGCTAGTATCCAAAATCTATAAAGAACTCATCAAACTCAACACCCAAAGAACAAAGAATCCAATCAAGAAATGGGCAGAAGACATGAACAGACATTTTTCCAAAGAAGACATCCAAATGGCCAACAGACACATGAAAAAGTGCTCAA
>NC_138370.1:101187308-101204212 GCF_054177405.1 Leptonychotes weddellii
AGATCTGTACCTCTGAAACAAATAATGCAATATATGTTAAGAAAAAGAAAGAAGAAGAAGATAGCAGGAGGGGAAGAATGAAGGGGGGGAAATCGGAGGGGGAGATGAACCATGAGAGATGATGGACTCTGAAAAACAAACTGAGGGTTCTAGAGGGGAGGGGGGGGAAGATGGGTTAGCCTGGTGATGGGTATTAAAGAGGGCACGTATTGAATGGAGCTCTGGGTGTTATATGCAAACAATGAATCATGGAACACTACATCAAAAACTAATGATGTAATGTATGGTGATTAACATAACATAATAAAATTAAAAAATGCAAAAAAATAAAAAATAAAAAAAAGTCAATGGATAGGTACAATTAGGAAATTTAGAAGAAATAATGTGTAGTTCATCTTCAAGAACAGAATAAGAACATAAAGATGTTTATGGACTGTATATGAGAAAGAAAAGAAAGAGGGAGAGAGAGAGAAGGAGAAAGGAAGGAAAAGAGAAAAGAAAGGAAAAAGACAGAAAAGGGAGGATGGGAGAGAGAAGGAGGAGGAAGAGAAGAAAGATTTATGGTTTCTGTGATAATGACCCACGATGATCCCTGATAATATAAATTCTTTAGCATCACATGCGTGACAGAATTTTACATTTAGATAGGTCAGTTCTGCTCTTGGTCACCAATAAAGGAAGAAGAACAAAATAAGAGAAAATGAATCCTTATTAGTGAGAAAATAAAGCTGAAATATTCTACACTTTCTCTAAGCCATTAAACAATTTTTTAAAAAATATTCTCTAAATCCAGATTCAATAAAAATTTATCTCCAGAAACTGATTTCTTAATATATTTTTTTAAGATTTTATTTATTTATTTGACAGAGAGAGACACAGCAAGAGAGGGAACACAAGCAAGGGGAGTGGGAGAAGGAGAAGCAGGCCTCCCGCGGAGCAGAGAGCCCGATGCGGGGCTCGATCCCCAGACCCTGGGATCATGACCTGAGCCAAAGGCAGACGCCTAACGACTGAGCCACCCAGGCACCCCAATTTCTTAATATTTTTTTACCATTGAAAATACTGTATTGGAAATGCAATTCTTCTTTGGATATATTTTTATAGAATGCTGAGATTTTTAAGATCCTTCCTAGTAGCTAGCAGGAAGGAGAAACCATAACCACGGACTTCCTCCAAACATCCACATATCATTCCCCACTCCTGGACCTGGAAATAGTTTTTATAGCCTTGAAAAAAATGTCAGAAACATCTTCTGTTGGATTTAAAGGCCATCTTCATGGTCATGTGAAAGAGGATTAGGAGAGCTGTGGGAAAAAGCAGGGCTGGAATGTGCTTCAAAAAGCTGCCACTGTTAAAGATGAGTCATGGCTGTGGGTT
This sequence comes from Leptonychotes weddellii, assembly GCF_054177405.1. Taxonomy (NCBI): domain Eukaryota; kingdom Metazoa; phylum Chordata; class Mammalia; order Carnivora; family Phocidae; genus Leptonychotes; species Leptonychotes weddellii. Next base: position 101,188,686 of record NC_138370.1, read on the forward strand.
AGTCAAGCTGAGGCAAGGCGAGTTTTGTGCAAGCGGGCTCAGCCTTAAAGGGTTTACAGAATAAAAAATAAATTAAATAAATCCGTTGCTATAAGATGGACTCCATTTCAGGTTTAAAGAAAGAAAAAAATGCTTTAAGGGTTTTGTGTCAGCTTTGTTGGGAAAAAAAATTGAAAAATGTGCATTTTTTATGTAATTGCGGGTTGTCTATGAAAAAAAACTAATATTTTAATGATAAATGCGTTCATCGAGCTTTCTCTCAACAAGACCTCAATTATCAGCAGCAAGTGAAACAGCAGAAACCCCTGATAAAAGTCAGGGTGGAACTTCCTTTATTTTTGATTCAAATTACATGGGACAGTTCATGTTGTGCCTTGAGCAGAATCTTAGTAGTAAATTGGCCATTTGCTTTTCCTCAACACATTCCAGGATTCCGTCCAGGAAAAGTAGGCAAGGGCATCAGGTACCCATAACTCTGCAGCTGTGATTCTCTCTCCAGCCTCAGCCCTCCCCCAACTCCGAGACAATCCTCCATCAAACTCAAGAAGGGGACTGGGAGGGAAAGGAAAAGCAGGCTTTTCCTCTGAGACTTTTGATCTTCTAGTGCCATCTATTGCTGCTCTGATTTCTGACATTCATAGCCAATTTTTTAAAAGCCTAAGCAATTCAGGATTTTTTTGTCTTAAATGATTAATTAAAAGTATTAAAGAGCACAGAGCCAGGTGAATTCTCATTTCATATGGGGTGATTTTCAGCAATACTCTTCTGCTAAATAAAATGAAGAGAACAATACTCATTCAGTCTCAGTTTATAGTGGAACTAAGACAAGGTAATCCCAGTTCTGTTTTGTTTCTGAAAAGCACTCCCTCTAGATCTGAGTTATCAGAATAATTATCTCAATTTTCTAATCTGAGAGAATCAATCCATAAAATTAAAAATGATTTCATCAATATTGGCTCTTCTCAAGTATCTACGAATATTGGTAAGGGAAAATATGGAAAATGTATTTTCTGATTTTTCCATTAAAAATTGAATTTTTATCCACTATTGCCTAAAACTTTGTTGCCAATAAATTCCTCTCTCCCTTCTTGCCTACACCATTTCTGCTAGCACTTTGCTTATAGAAGCAAAGAGAAAAGTAGAAGTGAGCAACCATCTGATGCTTTTGATTGTCCTAGGAGGTTATTTTGTTGGGCAAGAAACCCCACCATACCTTAGGGTGAGAATATTTTCTATTCAAAATTGTAAGATAACTTTCCTTGCATAGACACAGATCACTGATTTAAAAGTCTAAATTCTAGGTTCTAAGAGCAAAATGCGGAAATTCCATTTACTTTCTAGCTTGACCTGCTAATTAAATATCAAAATAAAGTGAGCCTTCTATGTGGGATACATGTGTTCAAAAGGTAGCTTGCTGCAGATCTAATTCTTGACTCTGACTCGACAACGTTTTGACAGCATATTCCAATCATATCAAAACTGGCTGTGATCCTCACTGTTGATCAGCTGCAAGAGACAGAGGAATCCGGGGCTATTCGAAAGATGACAAAAGAAGCAAAACACATCCATATTTTTAAAAATATTATTCTCTCACAGTCTATATTTTTTTGTTTGCTTTTCACGTGTGGGGTTTTTTCTTTCTTTCTTTAAGTGCCAGCTGAGGGAAAAGCGCTTAGGGTTACCACAGAGAAAGAGCGCATAGAGTAAAATAAGTGAACAAATTACTAGTAAAAAATAATTAAAAAATAATAATTAAGTATTTTTAGGCATCTGATAGGTGGGTTTGCATGTGTGTGTGACAAAGAAAAAGGCATGCTCTTAGCATCCCCCTATTATATCACCCAAGTAATTAAAACTGCCTTGAGTTGCTAAGTGTAGCGACCTTCCCTCCATTGCCCTTCTTTCTTTTTTTTGTTTCCTTCAAACTAGGTAAAGAAAATATTACATTCTTGCTCAAAATCTGATACTTAAAACCTGTTTCCCTAACCCAAGGAATAAAAACATTAGACAACCTTTTATATTGTGCCCTAGAGAAAGATTAACAAGATTAAGAACAAGAAGTGGCAATTGTTAGGAAGGAGTGGTTGTTATGTTTTTGTGGCGGAGAATAAAACAGAGCAAAATGCACATGATTTTATTAAATACCTCTGCAAAAAGGCATTAGAATCTAAAGGGAAAATGAATCAGCTAGAGGTAGCATTATTTGATCAACAGTTTTATTATAGAACCAGAAGAGGGCACTCATCTCCTACAAATGATAGCAAACTTTAAACAGAAATGGCAATTGATTGGATGTTTCTCCAAATAAATGAAAACAAGAGACTCACTTTTAATGTATTATCCTAAAAGTCATAGAACATATTTTAATGATAAATGATGAGCTGAATGTTTTATAATGTCAAATAAAAACCAAAACTGTACAATTACACTTGTATTACTTTAGTGCTAACTCAAGACATTAAGCTACATTTTTTTAAATACCACCATCCTTTTCTATGGCATCATATTGAAATAAGGATATAGGAATGATATACTTTCCTTATATTTGTTTTTCTCATCTGATTTCTCATCTCGTCTCATCTGACTAATTTCAAAAATTAACCACCACAGTAAACACTTTGACTAAAGATAGTTTTTAGGATAACCCTCAAGGAATGATCCCTGTCTCTCTCTTACTCCCTCTCTCCCTTCTCTTTCCCTCTCCTCTCTTTCTCTTATTCACTCTCTCTAGTAGATAGGTAGCTAAATACATATGAGTAGATAGATGAATACATATATGTATAAATAAATGCTCATTTATTTATACATATATGTATTCATATATGTATGTGTATGTGTATATATGTATGTATATGTATATATACATATGTATATATGTATATGTATATATATAATATAATATGTATACATATACATATATTATATATGTATTATATATTATATATGTATATATGTATTTTATATATATACACACACATATTTATCTACATCCAGAAATACATAAAATTGTAAAACATTACTAAGACATAATGTGTTAGATTCAATAAAAAGATAAAATTATTTTGTTTTTTCTACTAAGAACAAGTATTTCACATACATGATCTCTTTTGGTTCTCCTAATTCTTGCAACTAGGATTTTAATCCCCCCCTTATTTTACAAGTAATCTGAGCACTAATTGTCATGAACTAAGGTATTCAAAACTCTGGAAATGAAAGAAATATAATATAATGAAAATAAGAAGACAAGAAAAATATGCCGGCTATGTACCCAACAGGAAACAGATGGAACCCTCAAATCAGAAAAATTCAGGAAGCTTTATTTACACAAGATCTAATTACAAACGAGTGCATAATACAGATGGAAACCACCAGGGATAGTGCAGGAAACCTGGGCATCAGGAATCTCTAAGAGGTTACCAGAGCAGAGGCGGAATCTTTATAAGAAGCTACTTTGAGGGAACATAAAGAAGCTCCAGTTAGAGAAATAAGGGAATGGAATAAATATCCTGATTCTTACTTGTCTCCCTCTGATCTTCTTAAGGTTATCAATATTAACTTAACTCAAGCTCTGGTGTTTGTCCTTTTTTTAATAGACATCAGGTTGCAGAGTTGAGAGCAGAAGAGCGAAGAGTAGACCTTGAGAAATAAATGGACGATATCCAGCACAATGTTGTTTATCAAGTGCCTTGAGTACGCCAGAAACATTGTTGGATACTTTCATTAATGTTATGTTACTTAACTCTTAAAAAAAAAACCCTCGGAGGCTAATAATGTTATCAACCTTTTTGCAGAAGTGGAAACTGTGACAAATACATTTGTTTGTATTTGGTTCAGGGTCATATGTCTAATGAGTGAGAGAAGAAGCTTTTCAATTAAATCCGTTTAACATAAAACCCTTTTAAAGTTATCATTAGGGGTCAGACTTGGAATTTGAATCATTTGTGAGTCCTACCCTGATTATTAACTAACTATAAACTTGAGCAAGTCACTTAACCTCTAAAAGCTGTGTCTTCATTTGTACAATTGAGTCATTATTATGCACCTTACAGAGTTTTTTTGTGAGGTTTAATTTAAGTATCATATGTAAAAACAACTAAAATGGTATGTAATCTGGCATAAATAAGGATGACTTATAGTTGAATAAAAGTGTAGTACAGTGTTATGATTTCATTCATTTTAAATCCAAAGACAGAAATAATTTGAGCTAACGTTATTATTATAGGAATGGAACTAATGACAACACATCCCATTGACAACATTACTTACAGTGGGTTGACAGAAAAAAATTGGATAGGTTAATGCAACTAAGTTATAGAGGGACTTGCAGACTTACTTTGCTCCATGGGATATCAACATGTATTCTTACTCATACATAAATTTGTCCCAAGGAAACATTGATTTTATTATTTTTATTTGATGTATCATTTTTTTAAAAAGATTTTATTTGTTTATTTGAGAGAGAGAGAGAGCAGGAGCAGTGGGGAGAGACAGAGGGAGAGGGAGAAACAGACTCCCTACTGAGCAGGGAGCCCGGAACTCCATCCCAGGACCCTGGGATCATGACCAGAGCTGAAGGCAGATGCTTAACTGACTGAGCCACCCAGGTGCCCCTATCTGATATATCATTTAATGCCATAAAAAACCAATAAGAACACAATTTAGTAGGCTATCTTGTTATCCAAGAATAAATAATTCTTATGATGGTATTTCACAATGGGGAAAAGGAGTATTAAAAAAAAACTGGATAATTATTAAGCAGAGAGAATTGAGCATTCATAAAAATCATAGTTTCTGGAACTATGTTAGATGATCACTAAATATAATTACCTTTTAAATATTTCTTCCCTACTCCTGTCCCAAACAGAGTACACCAAGGTAAAGGTATTTGGATTAGTCCATGACATTTTCCATTCATATATTCATTTGTTAATAAAATCATTCATCCAATACAGTTATTCAAAGTACCTCACTCTTTGTATAATGAGGCTGTATTCACAGCATAAAAAAAAAGTAGACACTTAAAAAGTAAATAACAAATCTCTGAATGAGGTTTTAAAGATTTGGATGAAGTTGAGTTAGAGAAAAGTTGTTTATGGGTACATTTAACTGCAAATATGTAACCTTTTCTCGATGTTTTATTAAAATAAATTTTCAATAAATTTAATTTAAAAAAGACCTAGATAAGTATTAAGCAGAGAGAATTGAGAAAAATATACTTAAAAAACATATGTAGACTCCCATTTCCAACCATGATGGGTAATTAGATATAGACAACCAATCTCAAAAAAATTAGAATATTTGACAAATGTGTTTATAGACATTATACAATAACTAGCACAGGTCTGTGACTTTTGAGAAAAATGAAATAAATGATATGAGCCCCACAGCTGTCTCAACCTTTGTCTGGACGAAACTCTGAATGCAGGCACAGGGAGAGAAAATCCAAAGAGAACTTGCTTGGATCTGCTGAGTTGAGAACGAGATCAGAGTTAAGAATGCAGAGTGGTCTGGAATTTCCAGAACACATTATTCTGAAAATTAAAAAAAAAAATCATGTAGAAAAATTGTCCAGAAATAGGCATCATGGTTCCTTTGAATTTTCATTGAGTACTAGGCCACACATACATAGGAATTTCAAGAAGTCAGGAAAATAGTGACCAGAAAATTGTAAATTGAACCATTCACAGAGCTCACATAGGGTAGGGAAATCAAATATTCTATAGGTCATATATATATGCTTGCCAAGAAAAGCCCAGGAACCATTAAAGAAAATAACAAAATCAAGATACTTAATGAGATAACATTTACAATACACAACATTTAGTAAAAAGTTCCTTGCTATGCCAAGAAGCAGTCTTAGTTCAGATGGCTATAACAAACTACCATAGAATGGGTGCCTTACAAATAACAAATTGATTTCTCACAATATGGTGGGCTGGAAGCATGATGGGAGCCCTCTTCCAGGTTCACATGGCAGAAAAAGGGCTAGCCAGCTCTCTGGCCTCTTCTTACAAGAGCACTAATCCCATCCATGAGGATTCTACCCTCATGACCTAACTACTTCTCAAAGGCCCCAATCTGCAAATACCACCACAGGGGGATTAGATTTCAACAAATGGATTTTAGAGGTTCATAATTATTCAGTTCATAGCAAGCAGAAAAAATGCAATCAATAAACAGAAGAAAACTTAGGCAATTTTTCAGTTACAGATGACTGAACTAGCAGGCAGGCGCACTAACAGGCCTGCATTAGAGGAAATGACAAACAAATTTCTGGAAGTGGAAGATAAATGATAAAAGATAGAAGGCTGGATCTACATGAAGGAATGATGGGTGCCAGGAATGGTCATTGCGTGGGTAAATGTAAAAGTAGAAAATCGTTCTCGTTGTTCATGTGTTTAAAAGAAAATTAGATGCTTAAAGTAAATTAATAATATTGTATTACAAGATTTATAATGTATATGGCAATAAAAGCAGATGACAAAAATAGATCAAAACATGGGAAGGAAAAGTGGAAGTATACTGTTTTTAAATTCTTACTATAAGTGAAACAGTATGCTACTACTTGAAGGTACACTATGATAAATAAAAAATGCATATTGTAAATATTAGAACAACCTCTTAAAATATAAAAAGAGTACGCAGAAGACATGAACAGACATTTCTCCAAAGAGGACATACATATGGCCAAAAGACACATGAAGAGATGCTCAACATCACTCATCATCAGAGAAATGCAAATCAAAACTACAATGAAGTAACACTTCACAGGCTGTCAGAATGGCTAAAATCAACAACACAGGAAACAACAAGTGTTGGCGAGGATGCAGAGAAAGAGGAACCCTCTTACACTGTTGGTGGGAAAGCAAACTCTTGCAGCCACTCTGGAAAACAGTATGGAGGTTCCTCAAAAAGTCAAAAATAGAGCTACCTTATGATCCAGTAATTGCACTATTAGGTATTTACCCAGAGAATACAAAAAACACTAATTTGAAAGGATATATGCACCCCTATGTTTATTGCAGCATTATTTATAATAGGCAAATTATGGAAGCAGCCCAAGTGTCCATCCACAGAAGAATAACTAAAGAAGATGTATATATATATATATATATAAATATATATACACACACACACAATGGAATTTATTCAGCCTTTAAAAAAGAATAAAATCTTGCCTTTTGCAACGTGGATGAAACTAAAGAATATAGTGCTAAGTGAAATAAGCCAGTCAGAGAAAGACAAATACCATATGATTACACTCATACATGGAATTTAAGAAAAAAAACAGATGAACATGGAGGGGTGGGAGAGGCAAATCAGAAAACAGACTCTTAACTAGAGAGAACAAACTGATGGCCACCAGAGGGGAGGAGGGTAGGGGATGGGTGAAATAGGGGATGGGGATTAAGAGCACACTTATTGTTGTGATGAACACTGAGTAATGTATGGAATTGTTGAATCCTTATATTGTACACCTGAAACTAACATAACACTGTATGTTAACTATACTGGAATTAAAATTAAAAAACTGAATAAAATTTAAAAACATACATCAGAAAGAGTATAGTTGATAAGTAGTGAATACAAAATGAAATAGAAAAAATAATCTAAGGGCGCCTGGGTGGCTCAGTTGGTTAAGCGACTGCCTTCGGCTCAGGTCATGATCCTGGAGTCCCGGGATCGAGTCCCGCATCGGGCTCCCTGCTCAGCGGGGAGTCTGCCTCTCCCTCTGACCCTCCTCCCTCTCATGCTCTCTGTCTCTCATTCTCTCTCTCGCAAATAAAATCTTAAAAAAAAAAAAAAAGAAAAAATAATCTAAAACAAGGAAAAGAAAAAGTAAGAAAGGAACAAAATGAAAAATAGATGCTGATACCAAGATGGAAGATTTAAACACAACCATACTGATAATAATGGGAAGTGTAAGTGCTCTAAACCAGTTGAAATGCAGAGACTGCCCTAGTGAATGAAAAACAAGACCTAATTACATGCTCTCGACAAGACTTCCACTTTAAAGATAAAGACACTAAGAAAAAAATAAAAGGATAGAAAATATGTACTGTGCAAGTACCACGATAAGAAGGCTGCAATGGCTGTATATTAATATCAAAATATACTTCAGAAAGAGGAATATTATCAGTGATAAAATGTCAGTTCATCAAGTATATATAACTATCCTAAATGTGTATGCAAACAATAATGGAGCTTCAAGATGCATGAAGCAAAATTGACAAACTGAAAGGGAAATAGAAAAACTCAGAAATGCAGTTAGTATTTCAACATTCCTTCTCAGATATGGATGGAAAAAATATATAGAAAATCAGGAATTATATGAAGGACTTGGTTAACACTGTCAACCAATATGACTTAATCTATTTATTCAGAAAATTCCACTCAACAATAGCAGAATACACATACCTTTCAAGGGCATATGAAAAAAACAAGTAAAGCAAGATTTTCCATAGATGTTGGCTAATTTAAAATATTATATTTAAATTCAACAATTTTGTAAAGAAACAAAATTGGAGGACTTAAACTTACAGATTTAAGTACTTAATATAAAGCTACAGTAACAGAGTGTGATATTGTCATAAAGATAGATATGTAGATCAGCAAAGAAGAACTGATTGTCCAGAAACGGACCCTCATAGCATACGGTTAGATTTTTGACAAAGACATCCCAAAAAAGTTCAGTAGAACAACTGGATATTCCTTTGGAAAAGAATAAAGCTCAACCCTTTACTTAACATCATGCACAAAAATTCAGCTGAAATGTATCATAGACCTAAATGTCCAAGAAAATTGTAAAATTTCTAGAAGAAAATATATTAAAAAACTATGACTTTCAGAGAAGCAAAATTTTCTTAGGAGTACACAAAAAGCAAAAACCATAAAATAAAATAATTTGTATATTGTATTTCATGAAAATTAACATTATTTTACTCTTTGAAGAAAACCATTAAAAATTTAAATGCAAATGAAAGGCTGTAAGAATATATTTGGAATCCATGTATCTCACACAGGCTGAAAGAAAGCTTACAACTATCTAATAAGAAGCCAAACAACCCAGGGGCTGAGCCTGGGTGGCTCAGTCGTTAAGCGTCTGCGTTCGGCTCAGGTCGTGATCCCAGGGTCCTGGGATCGAGCCCCGCATCGGGCTCTCTGTTCAGCAGGGAGCCTGCTTCTCCCTCTCCCTCTGCCTGCTGCTCCCCCTGCTTGTGCTCTATCTCTCTGTCAAATAAATAAAATCTTAAAAAAAAAAAAAAAGAAGCCAAACAACCCAGTAAAAATGAGCAAAATGTTTATGCACACACTTCACAAAAAAAAGATACACAAAAATATACTCAACAACCTAAGACATCAGAAAAATTATAATTAAAATCCAAATGAGATACTTTGGAAAGATACATAAAACAGGGACCAGAATGGGGGCAGGGAGTTAAGATAGCCAAATGTCTACCAAGGAATGAATGGATAAACAAATTGATGTATATTTATGTGATGCATACTACACAGCTGGGGTCTTGACTTAGTTGGAGCATCTGCTTGACATGCATCTTACCTTCTTTCTGGGACTAGCAAGCTAACTTAGACATATTTTTCTAATGACAAAAACAGAGGTTCAAGAAAGAAACAGAAATATGCAAATCTTTTTGAAGCCTAGGTTTGGAACCAACATACTGTTATTTCTTTCTTTCTTTTTTTTTTTTTGATATTATTTTTTTAATTTTTTTTCTTTATAGGAACAATCTTTTTTGTAGTTGTTCAATTAGCCAGCATATAGTGCATCATAAGTTTTTGTTGTACTATATGTTCGCTAACTGAACATACTGTTATTTCTATCTTATCTCATTGAACAAAGCAAGTCACATGGCCAAGTTGAGGTTCAAGCAAGTGTGAAAATAGACACTTTAAGGGAAGGAAACACAAAGTCACCTGGCAAAGAATTTGAATCAGAGAGCTGCAAAACATTGGGGTCATTAACATATATCAATAGATCTAATATTTTTCTGTGTTACTTTAGTTTATAAATTAGTTTATTTCTTTTTTTAAATCTGAGTACATTCCAATGTTGACTCCTACTGTGACTTAAATTATCTTTTTTTATTATATTCACTAGATTGTTTTTACTGGTGATCTAGAATGCTCCTGATTTTGTATGTCAATAGACTATTTTAGGGATTTGAAGTTTCTATTTCTCTTACATTTTTGATATAGACAATAATATTTTCTGTTAATAAAAAAGAATTTCGTCTCATTCTTTTTCCAGTTTCTACATATGAATCAACTCTTCTTTTACTACTGCTTTGTTTACAATTTTAACTGCAATGATAAATAAAAGTAATACTTTTATGGTATGCCTGCTTCCCCATTTTATTTTAACTTGTTAAAAAGAATACATAAAAATGTTAATATTGTTTTATTCAATATCAAATCCCATTTATCAAAATATTTTATCAATTCTCTATACATTGTTTTTGTATCCAATTACATATCTGTATATTTATTATTTTTTCCTTTAATAATGTTTAGAAGGTCTCTGTGTGATTAGTGTATTAGTCTTTATACATTTGAAAATGTCTTCATTTTGCTTTCACTCCTAAAAATACCGAAGCTCGACACAAAATTATTCTTTGACAGTTTCACTCCTACCCCACCTTTGAATTTTAAAATATTGTACCATTGTTTGCTGACCTCTATTATTATTAATGAGAAGCTGCTTTCCATCTGTCATATATATATATATATTTATATTTAAAGATTTTATTTATTTGACAGAGAGAGACACAGCGAGAGAGGGAACACAAGCAGGGGGAGTGGGAGAGGGAGAAGCAGGCTTCCCGCGGAGCAGGGAGCCCGATGTGGGACTCGATCCCAGGACCCTGGGATCATGACCTGAGCCGAAGGCAGATGCTTAACGACTGAGCCACCCAGGTGCCCCATCTGTCACATATATTTTATTGAAAAGCATTCTTAATTTTTTACAGATTGTATAATAGTTTCCTTATCTTTTATGATTTACCATTTCACTACACTGTTCTGAGTGAACTTTCATTTGTACTTTATTGATTAAACCAACTTCATATTCAGGACACATTTTCAACCTAAAAAGTCATAACTATCTTCAAACCTAGAAAATTATCTCAAGTATTGTTTGTACATTCCCTTCTTTTGGCAATGTTTTGAATGGATTTTGCAATCTCTCAATCTATCCATGTCTCTTAATTATTTTTTGTTTCTCTATTCTGTATTCTGTGTGAATTGCTCCATTGTATATTCTTGGTTCATTAATCTGCCCTCTGACTGCATTTATTATAGAGTATATTCACTTATTGCACTTCCCATTTAACATAGCCAATATTTTTTTATATCCAAGATTTCCAATTGATTAACTTGATAGACACCTAACCTTTTCTCATTAGTACCTGATTTTGTTTCATAATCCTTTTTAAAGGAAATTTTACTTTCTTTTATCTTTCTAAGCATTCTCAAAACACTTAATATCTTCAAAATACTTTGCATAAAATAAGCCATATATGTAATAAATAATTATTCAGATTGTTGATTTTATTGACTGTTTTAAGAAGTGGGATTGTGTTTTCATGGAAATTTGTATTGCTCATTTTGAGCAAAAGATTTTATTTTTTTCTTCCCTTAGTGATCAGCTTTAACTGCCCAAATGTTTGGTGATTACCTCTTTCCAGGTGCCAGTTTCCCGAGTCATAATCAGCTCTAATAATCACACCTGGGTGTTATTGTCCCATGAGCATATGGCAGATCCAATTATAGAACCAGTCAGTGACTGACTCATTTCTTGGTATCTTGGTGTCTCACTAGGAACACAGTTTTTGATAAAGGTAGAACCTCACTGGTGGTCAAATCTACTCTCAGAGATTCTTTGCATGTATTGAGAGAACTGCACCCTAGCCTATGGATTAAAACATTAAACATGGTCCTATTTCCCAAATTCACACTAAGAAAATTGATTGATTTTAACTCACAATGGCTAAACAGTGGCAGCTCATTATTTGCTTCTGAACACAGACATTTGCAGGCCTGTAGCATTAGATCTACCGTACTTCTGTTTCTAGTTAGTTTCTCTGGTTCACAGAGATGTTTTTATTTTACATTTGAGCCTTGCTATAATGTTTTTTTAATACTTTTTAAATAATATATCCAGTATTTCAATAACCTTGTGGAAGAAATGGCTACCAACGTTTCAAGTGAGTGTGCCATTTCAATCTATATAAGCCATGGTTTTATTTTCTTCATATCTGTGTGCTAATAACTTTGTACATTTCTGGAGCCAGCTACAGGAACTTTGGGACAAGGTTCTGAAAACAGCAGGGGAAGGGTAGAGAAGGACACTTAACTTTGAAAATGCTATAATTTATGAGGGTTTTTAATATAAAATTTTTGACAATAATGTATATTCATAAAAGTTCATAACAAGTAAAAATATAACTCAATGAATTTTCACAAAATGAACACAAAACACATCAAGATACAGACTCATATCTTACAAATGTAACCTTTTTTATATCTTAGGCTATTCATTACATCACCCAACATAACCACTATTTTGACTTCTATCATCATGAATTGATTTTACCTGTTTTTGAATTTTCTACAAATGTAATTGAATAGTATGCATTTTTTTTAATTTGGCTTTATTCACTTAACATTATGTTGTAAGGTGCATCCATTTATTTACATAGAGTGTGGCTTATTCACTCTCATTACAGCATAAATTGCACTATACACATATAACTACAATGTATTTATCCATTCCATTTTTAATAGAAATTTAGATTTTCCCAGTTTTTAGCTACTATAAATAGTGCCACCATGAACATTCTTATACATACCTTTGGGTTAATATGGCTGTTTTTAAGTTTTGTTATACCTAGAAATATAACTTTGAGTATAGAGTATGCAAATATTCAAGTTCAATAAGCAGTGTGAGAAAGTTATCCAATGTTGTTGCAGCAAACAGCACTTCAGACATCAGTGAGTTCCAGTTACGCCACATTACCACCGACATTTCAAACTGTCTACATTTTTTTCATGTTAGCTCTTCAAATGAATGTAGTGGTATCATAAGTGCATGTGCCTGTATGTGTTCATTGATGTAAAATTTACATATAATGAAATATGGTGTTCTTAAGTATATAATTCTATGAGTTTTGATATATATATATATATATATATATACACACACAAGCCAGTGTAATAAACACCCTAATCAAAACATAAAATATTTCTGTTACCACAGAAAAGTCCTCCCTACCTCCTTCCAAACAATCTACACCCTCTGAAGCAGGACTCCAAGAAATATTATTTCAGGGGGCAGAGCAAGATGTGGAGGAGTAGGAACCTAAATTTCATCTGGTCCCAGGAATTCAGCTAGATAAGTATCACACCATTCTGAACACCTATGAACTCAACAGGAGATCGAAGAAAAGAATAGCAGCAACTCTCTGAACAGAAAAGCAATCACTTTCCGGAAGGTAGGATGTGCAGAGAAGTGAATCCAAGGTGATATCCAGGAGGATAGATGGCAGGGGAGGGGGCCTCCATCAGCTGCTACCAGCAAGTGATAGAGCAGCACAGCACAAAATCGGAACTTTTAGAAGTCGGTTCTGCTGAGGGATGTCGCTCCAGTGGCTAAGCGGGGGGTGGAACCCTCACTGGGACAGTGTGGTCTCAGGACCCTCGGAGTCACAGAAAGACTGGGGATGCCTGAGTGTGGCAGAGCTCCCAGGTGTTGGAGTGGGGAAGCCAGCTACAGAGATGGAGCCGAGGAGTAGGCTCACAGCTCGGGGTTCCCATAAACAGTGATCCGTGGCACAGTTGCATCACTGCTCCTCCAGCAGGGACCCAACAAGCGGCAGATCCAGGGAGACTCACCTTCCTCCCCCAGGAGGAGTGGTATGGGAGCACACTGCAGGGATCTGCTGGGTTTGGAGACTCCACACGGGGTCATGTGCCAGAGATAGAAATGCTCAGTCACAGGCCAGGTGATCACGGAGTGCGGCTGGAGACCAGAGAGATGGCAGCAGGGCCCTGAGTTCTCGGCTCCTCTGGGGAGGAGATTAGGAGGCCACCATTTTCTTTCCCATCCTCTAAAGCTGTACAGAAAGCTTACAGGGAACAAAAGCTCCCAAGAGAAAACCTGAGCCAATTACTTAGCCCAGACCCTGCAAGAGCAGGGCAATTCTGCCTCTGGCAGAGACATTTGGGAACCACAGCAACAGGCCCCTCCCCCAGAAGATCTGCAAGAACAGCCAGCCAAGACCAAGTTTACCCATCAATGAGAATGGCAGAACACCAGCCCTAGGAGAATACAGCATATAGAATTCATGGATTTTTTTCCCCCTGATTCTTTAGTCTTTCAAAGTTAATTTTTTAATTTTCTTTTTTTCTTTTTCTTTTTTTTTTTTTTGAATTTTTCTTTTTCCCTTTTTCAACCAACATCTTATCAATCCCTTTTTTAAAAACTCTTTTTTATTTTTCATTTTTAGACTCATATTCTATCCCTTCATAGTAGTCAACTTTATTTTTGTTATATATATAAGTTGTTCTCTCTTTAAAATTTTGGGATACAGTTTCTTCTAACAGAACAAAATATACCCTAAATTTCTAGTGTATGGCGTTGTTCTAGTTTCCTGCCTGATCACATTCTCTCCCACTTTTTTTTTTAATTTCTCTTCTTTCTTTTTTCAACCAAATTCTTATCTTATAAATTCACTTTATAAAATCTTTTATAATTTTTCATCTCTACAGTCATATTCCATCCCTTCATCATATTTACCCTTATTTTTGTACATACATAAGTTTTTCTTTCTTTAAAATTGTGGGATGCAGTTTCTTCTAAAGGACCAAAATACACCCAAAATCTAGTATGTGACACTGATCTATTCACCAGCCTAATCCTTTTTGATCATATTCTTTTTTTTTTTTTCTTTTTTCTTTCTTTCCCTTTCTTTCCCTTTCTTTTCCCCCAGTTTCGGATCTCTTCTGATTTGTTTAGTGTATATTTTTCTGGGGTTGTTGTTACCCTGTTAGCATTTTGTTCTCTCATTCATCTGTTCTCCTCTGGCCAAAATGACAAGACGGAAAAACTCACCTCAGAAAAAAGAACAAGAGACAATACCAATTGCCAAGGACCTAATCAATGCAGACATTAGTAAGATGTCAGAACTAGAGTTCAGAATGATGATTATAAAGATACTAGGTGGGCTTGAAAAAAGCATGGAAGATACTAGAGAAACCCTTTCTGGAGAAATAAAAGAACTAAAATCTAACCAAGTCAAAATCAAAAAGGCTATTAATGAAATGCAGTCAAAAATGGAGGCTCTAACTGGTAGGATAAATGAGGCAGAAGAGCAAATTAGTGATATAGAAGACCAAATGGTGGAGAATAAAGAAGCTGAGAAAAAGAGAGCTAAACAACCACTGGATCACAAGGGCAGAATTCAAGAAATAAGTGATACCATAAGATGAAACAATATTAGAATAATTGG
>NC_138370.1:101204712-101225832 GCF_054177405.1 Leptonychotes weddellii
CTCTGAGACAAATAGTACATTATATGTTAAAAAAAAAAAAAGAAGATAGTAGGAAGGGAGAAATGAAGGGGGGGAATCGGAGGGGGAGACGATCCATGAGAGACTATGGACTCTGAGAAACAAACTGAGGGTTCTAGAGGGGAGGGGGTGGGGGGATGGGTTAGCCTGGTGATGGGTATTAAAGAGGGCACGTACTGAATGGAGCACTGGGTGTTATACGCAAACAATGAGTCATGGAACACTACATCAAAAACTAATGATGTAATGTATGGTGATTAACATAACATGAAAAAAAACCTAAATGGCATAATGGCATAAAGAAGTAATTACCATCAACTTATATGGAAAAATTTTTGAGCATTCCCTGATCCAGAAAATAACCTCTTTTTTTCTTTTCTGATATGTTAGGACCCATCTTGCTAAAGATGCACAAAATGAACCAAGATAAATCCCAGATGTTCACAGACCAGTTCAAAGCTATGGCAGCTCAATAGCTGAGATGCTGAGTATGGTTCCAGGAGAAGGGACTTGGCAGGGCCAGTTCCTGTCCAGATGCGCGTGGTCTCCACAACGTATCACTGCAAAACAAACTCTGAACCTTATTTTTGTTTTTCACCTTTCTTGTGGGAGCAAAAATCCTCTTTGGATTTCTTTTGCTTAGGGAAATAAAGGTACTAATGTAGGTCTTTCCTAAAAGCAATGTGGCATAAAGTAAATTTTCAAAAAGCGAGGGACACCTGTATTAGGTTTTGTCACTCTTTTTCATTTTAGTCATTTTTGTAGGTATGAAAATACATGCCATCATGGTATTAACTTGCATTTCCCTGATGATTAATAATGTTCACCATCTTTTCACATTTTTTAGCCACTCATTTTCATTCAAGTGTCGCTCAAGCTTTCCCCCCTTCTTAACGGAGTTGTTTATCTTTGTAATATTGATTTGTGGAAGTTCTACACATATTCTGAATACAAGGCATTGTCAGATGTAGTTATTGGAAGTATTTCTCTCTTTCAGATTTTTTAGCAGTGTATTTAATGAGAAGTTTTTTGTTTTAGTTCTGAATTTAGTTCTAAATTCCACTTTGTCCTTTTTTATGCATATATTCTTTACGGATTAATTGTAAATTCCTTGCTTACCCCCATGGTCACCAAGATATTATCCTATTTTTTTTTCTTTAAGAAGCATTATAGTTCCTACTCTTATGTGTAAGGGTAGGACACATCTTGATTTGATTTCATGTATAGTATGAGATGGATTATGAGGTTAATATTTCTTCTCTTCATTTGTACAGTTACTTTAGCATCATTTGTTGGAAAGACTTTCAAAACCCCATTGAATCTCTAGGATATCTTTGTTAAAAGTCAATTGTCCATTTAGATTTGGGTCTATTTCTGGCCACTAAATGTCTGTGCTTAGGCCAATACTCTACTGGTTTGATTATTGTAGTATTATGGCAAACACTGAATACTGATAGTGCAAATTCTCCAAATTTGCTCTATTTCAAGATTGCTTTCCCTCCTTTAGGGCCTTTACATTTCCATTTCATTAGAATTAACTACCACTGACTGCAATGATCATTAGTTCTGACAGAACAAATATTCTTACTTAGTCCCTAGACACAATAAAATGATTGCACTTCCTGGTTCCTAGCAGTTGAGTGAAGTTCTAAATCTAATCTACAAATTGAGAGTGGAAGGGATGCTGGTACTTCTGGCCTGAAAGTTTATTAGCAAGTTGAGACCTTCAAGAGCTACCTCATTTCCTTCTGGTATAGTTAGCAACTACATTTCAGTTCATAGCAGCTCCCTCAGCCTGGGCCTCTAACTGGCTATGATGACCAGAGCCCTCTTGACCTGAGATGCACA
This sequence comes from Leptonychotes weddellii, assembly GCF_054177405.1. Taxonomy (NCBI): domain Eukaryota; kingdom Metazoa; phylum Chordata; class Mammalia; order Carnivora; family Phocidae; genus Leptonychotes; species Leptonychotes weddellii. The sequence goes on from NC_138370.1 coordinate 101,206,579, forward strand.
CGCTATGGGGAGAAATAAATAAACGCTTATTGTGCTAACCGAGTCCCAGTTGGGAGGTGTTTGCTACCACAGTGTTATGTGTTCAATCTAGACTTAAATAATTTCTTTGCCAACTCTCATTGCTATCTAACCTCAACCCAGATTTCACATATCAATGATTTATAAAAGTCTGGAAAATTATTTCCATTAGCATACTTTCAAGGAAAATAAAGTGTTATAATTAAAATCTGCCTCAATGTACATTTCCCTAACCATGTTCTGCAAAACTAGTTAGTCCTAGAATATGTTTGTAGATATTTTTCATAAAAGCATTCAATGTTATCATAAAATCGATAAACAGTGTATATTCTAGACCTTTCTAAGGGAGCAAAGATACTAAGGACCCATAGGAGACCCTGCAGTTAAAAAGCTTTATTTAAGTACAGCTTTATTTAAGTAAAACTTATTTGAGTATGATGAATAAATCCATCTTTCCACAATAAAACAGAACCACATCACGGGGCACCTGGGTGGCTCAGTTGGTTAAGCGGCTGCCTTCAGCTCAGGTCATGATTCCAGAGTCCTGGGATCGAGTCCCGCATCGGGCTCCTCGCTCTGCGGGGAGCCTGCTTCTCCCTCTCCCTCTGCCTGCCACTCCCCCTGCTTGTGATCTCTCTCTCTCTCACTATCTTTCTCTCTCTCTCTGTGTCAAATAAATAAAATCTTTAAAAAAAAAAAAAAAAAAAACAGAACCACATCTCATAATTTGAGGAAGTGAAAGGTGCAGCACGTTAATAGCTCTGATCTTTGATCTTTTTCAAATATCTATTACTGTTACCCTTTACAAACAGCTTTCTGAAGGTTGCCAGCTCGCATCTCTCAAAAGGGCCCCCGGCCCCATGAAGTATCTAAAAGTCTCTTCTCACCTACCTGTGTGCCACAGGCCTCTCTTCCCTTGCTGATACCAAGACAATTCTCAACAAGATCCTTTGTTACATCTGTGTAAAAAGAAAACCTAAATATTTTAAGTATTAAGGAATTGGGTATGAGCGATTCAAGATTTTGACTATTGATAAGTTCCTTCTCTCCTGAATATTTTAGTCAACAATAGTTTTATTTTAAATTTGGAGTCTGCGTTCTGCTATTTCACAACAGCACTGAAATTTCCTTTGATCAAACTTTGGAACAACTTTCTGTTTGGGAGACACCTAAGAAAAAAATCTGTTGTCCTGAAAGAGAGTCCTAGAATGTTCTTCACCTACTGGCCAACCTGACAAGCACAGGTGACCCAGAATTGGCAAATATTATACAAACCAAAAGTTTGTTGTTTCAATTGAAGTCATGACCTCAACTCTCCTCTGATTCTCTGGGTCTTTCATTTTACCAGGGACCTCCTAATCTAGTCAGGGACAAGTCTTCATTCAAAAAAAAAAAGAGAGAGAGAAGATAATGTAGGCAATAGTTAGAAAGTCTAGAGAAAGTAAATAGTTTACAGCTGGAGAAAAAGAACAGAAAGAAGGAAGAAGAGAATAAAAGTTAACAGAAAGGATAAAAAAAAAGACAATGAAAAACCATGGAGAAAAAAAGGCCCTTTTATTTTTGGAGTTCCATGCAATCTTGTCCTTCAATGTGCCAAACTCACAATCTAATTCAATGAACATTTGTAACACATATATCACATGGTTGAAACGGTGCTAGATCTTGGGGCTTTAAAAAGAGGCCTGAGATATTTCTCAATAAAATAAAGGAAGATAGATAAACATTAAGTGGCATTCCCTAAGCCTCTCCTCTATCTATGGTGCAGGTAGAGTCACATTGACTGCAATATATTAATCCCTCTGGTTCATTCTTCTTTTGTGTTCTGTCAGACCTCTAAGCTTCTCTCAGATTCTTTCAGGAAATTCAGTGTGCCACATGACTTTTCCACCACTCATCCCATGTTCTGCTTCAGCCATCTGGTACCAACGTCCTGAGTGAGAGTATAAATTGTTTGCCCAGGTGTTGTTTCCAAGTGGTCTCCAAAGCTGCAGGTCTGTGAGGTGCCCAATGAAATGGTATTCATCGTTGCACGGAAATAAGGAAAATTCTCCCTTAACTCTGTTTCCTACCGTCACCTACACCCTGAAACAAAACTTGTCACTTGAAGTCTGGGCTTCCCTCCTTGCCACTTTCATCTCCAACTGTGAAAACTGGCATAGCTCTTTTCTCTTCAGGGCTCAATGTTAGTCACTGGAATTGGGTAGAAGATAAATGCCATGTGCTTATGGGTTTGTTCTGTTATTTTGTTTTTATAGATTCCAGGTACTGAATGCATGTGTGTCCTCAGCAAGCTCCAGCTCTCTAATGAATGTACTCATGTGAATAGATGACCAGATGGCCTGGGCCTCCCCATCCTCATCAGACACTATAAATGCCTGAATCTCTGAGGAGTCGGAGCTAGAATGACTACCAACAAGTCAAAAATAAGAGGGGCTGGGATGGATAAGTCATCCTTATCCTACCCAGAGATTCAAAGATATGTGTATATCTGAAGATAAATATATAAGAACAAATGTAAGTAGAACCTCTCTTATCTGCTCTATCAGGGAATTCTAGATTGTCTTTGCAAATACCATTTTCCTCATGTTTTCAAGTGACTGTTGTGTGAATGGCTGTACCACAGGTCAGGGGATCTGGGTGGGAGAACAACACACAATAGTAAGAGTTACAAACATCTTTCATCACAGTAGGAATAGATTTGATTCATCACTATGAATGATTATTAGTATTCCATTATGTGAAATAATCAGATTGATCATTCCCAATGATGAACATTTCAATTGTTTCTATATTTTACTATGATAAGAATAAATATAATCCGCAATAAGAAATATTTTTAAACATTGGGATCTTTTTCCTCAGAGTAAGTTAGAAATAGGACAGATGGTTTAACATTATGTATAATTACATTCATATACATACTCTGTCCATATTTTTATTTATATTTCAATGTAATGAACTTGCAAAGGCAGGGTTGATTATCTTGTTGAGATACAATCTTATAATTTCAATATTGCTTTGCAGGATAATTACTTTTGGAGAATATCAGGTTATTAACATTAAAATTTTGAACTTTATTGAAACTTTGAGAGTGAAATGACCTTTGCTTTCTTTAGCCAAACTAACAAAAATATAAAGCTGTTTTGAGAAAATCATTGACAATATGGATTAAAATATCAATATTTCTACTATAGAGTTTTAACCTAATAAAATACAATGGGCTTAATTTGCGATTTGCCTTTTGAATTTGAAAATGCTTTTTTTTCCTTTGTTCCATAGACAGTATAGTAATTAGCTACAGGATCATGGCCACAGTGGCTTTGTTGCCCTATAGAGTACTAAAAATTGCTGATGTGGGTATTATTAAATAAGTATGCCCTTGTGTATATGTAAACATACAAAATGCAATTTATGTGCATTTTGATGTGCTAAACCTTAACCCAGTTAAAGTCGCTTTGCTCCACGAGGACTGAAGTCGATGAAGTAGGTGCTCTGGGCAGTGCCGTAGGGGCTGAGGACTAACACAGAGTCCTCCAGGACAGACCTCCAGCCCTCTAGATGACAGGTCTGCGCCATTAGCCCTCTGGCGATGTGAAAACCCAATTGAAGAAGACTTCAGAATCAAGGTGGGAAGTCAGACCAACTTCCATGCCCAGGAGAGTTAATAGTTAATGCTATTCAGTTTGCAAGTATGACAATAATGACTTTTTCATGCAGTGTATTTTATGCCCTCGTAAAATGCATGATTTTCTAATTCTAATCTTCATGATGCATGTAGGACAGTTACTGTTACTCTCACTTTGTCATGTTTTGGGTCAGTTTCACACAGTTCTAACTTAGTCATCTTTGTCTAATTCTCTACTTCTTTGCTGCCCAGTCTGTCTCATAAATATTCCTGTCTACAGGAAATCAGCTCAGCAAACATTTACTGGTACTAGCGTTCTAGTAAATTATAAGGAATGACCCCACGGAATAAGGAGCTAGGGTCTTTTAAGGGAGGTAGGCAATTGAGCATTATGATAGAAGTATGTGGAGAGTGTTTTTAAAGGTAGTGGTACTTTGTCTGCGGGTAGTGGAAGCCTTAAGATAGTCTTTGGAGAAGATAACATCTGAGCCAAATCTTTTAAGAGTGACATGGAGAGTGTGGAAGGTTTCTGAGGCAGAACACACAGCAGGTGCAAAGGCATGACAAAACAAAACAGTAACGTGTAGGAGGAGTCCAAGCATTCTGATAGCAAGTGTGAAGTGTAGGGAGGCTGGTCTTTTAGGTGGCTCTAGACCTTTGAGCCGTGTGTATGACACAGAAGATGTTAAAGCTGTGAATGTTATTTTATTTGCACTTTAAACAGATCCTGTGATCAGTAGATACTATGGGCAATAAATTGGGGCATGAAACCTTAAGGTGGATGACCTACTGTAATCAGGTAATTATAAAAGTTAAAACTAGATGCCTTAAGAATCTAAACAAGTGCAGGGTGCCTGGGTGGCTCAGTCGGTTAAGCATCTGACTTCAGCTCAGGTCATGACCTCAGGGTCCTGGGATCAAGCCGGCTGGCTGCTCAGTGGGGGAGTCTGCTTGTTCTTCTCCTTCTGCCCCTCCCCCAGCTCGTGCTCTCCTTTTCTCTCACTCAAATAAATAAATAAAATCTTAAAAAAGAAAAAAAATCTGAACTAGGGCTGTGGTAGTAGAGCCCCAGACATAATGGGATTAATTTGATAGATGTTTAGAAGGTAGAACAGAAAGATTAAATTAGATGATGTTATGTAGAGATACAGGAAAAGGTTTGCTGAGGAAGCTATAAACAAATTGAAAATAAAACTCAGAAAGCCCATGGTTGTCCCCCATCCACAGACCCAGCTGCACAACTCACCAGCTTTCTTGCAAGTCTTTATCTACATTGTATTCCTTCTCCCCAAATACTGCCTATAAATGAAGCTGCAAACTGGATACTTAAATACATCGTAGGCACCTCAACCTCAAAATATCCACTATCCCCTTCAAATATTCTTCCTCTTGTTTCTCCATACTCGGGTTAATAATCTACCCTATTTTGTTTTTGTTACACTCTCTTGAGTCACGGCTCGCTGCCTGCGGCAACCTAACGAGCTCGTTTCTCTCAGCCTGGGACTCGCAAACTGGCACCTACAGGATTTATTGCTCATCTCCTTCCTATTACATTTGCTTTTTATCTTTTTTCTTAATTGTCACTCATTTTTGTGTGTCCGTCCCCACTTGATTACAATTCTAGAGTTCTGAATTTTTAAATCTTCCCGATGAACTAATCCAATCTGAAATGAAACTAAGAGACTGTCTTTGGATTTTTGAAATCCTCACTCAGTGAAGTCATACCAATTTTTTGTAATTTTAATTATTTTCTCTCTGTTTTGTTCAACACTTTCTTTCTTATTTTCTATTTATGATAATAAAAGCATCTTAGAACAGTACTCTTTTTTTTTTTCTTCTCTTCCTCTGGACTCTCCGAACCCTTCTTGCTGTGCAATGAGACTGTTTCTCTGTGTTCCGCTCCCCAAATCTGCCTCACCTCTTTTCCTTCCAGTTTTCAGAGTTTCTTACTGCATTTTCCAACCCATTCTTTTTAATAGATTTTTATTCCTAAATAACGATTCCATCAGAAATTTTAGAATATCTCAAAAATAATGAATATACATCATGTAGATATTAATTAAGTTGAAGTAACCACAGGTTTTCTCATTTGGGATCCACACGGGATACCTGAGCAAATATTATTTACATGTACCTAAAATTGTGTATACAACAAAAATATTGGAATTTAGAATGAAAACTTTAAAATATCTAATGATATATAATATATTAAATATTTTATATTTATATCTTATAAATAAAATATTTTATATATAAATATATATTTTTTAAATCAACTTTATAATCCCTCTAGTTTGAAAATATTAAAACCTTACATTTTAAAAGGCTTGTTAATAAAGTGTGCATTTTTTGTGGATGCCACATAATTTTTTAAACATCTTTACACACTGAATTTTTTTTAAAGATTTATTTATTTGGGGGGGGCACGGGAGAGAGGGGCAGAGGAAAAGGGAGGCAGAAACTCAAGCAGTCTCTGTGCAGAGCATAGAGCCTACACGGGGCTCGATCCCACAACCCTGAGATCATGACCTGAGCTGAAACCAAGAGCTGGACACTAAAACTACTGTACCACCGAAGCACCCCTCTACCTGCTGAATTTTATATAACAAAATGATGTATTAAGCTCAATCCAATATGGAAAACCAAAATAGTCTTATTATTGGAAGAACTGGTGTTTTCTTCATGTTTATAGCTATCAATGTATCTGATTAAATACTTTTTTAATGTCACATTCAAACAATTTTATGAACTCAAAGTTTCCTTCATCACAGAGTTGATAAATTTCTGGACTGAATGATTCACTAGATGCTGCTTTGCTAAGTTTTGTCAAGTATTTTGGAACATTAAGATTCCCACTGAAAACTTTTTACTGAGCTTGGTACATCATTTGCCAATAACACCTCCCTCTCTACCAGTTCTCTTCTTATAAAAAGACAAAATAACTCTTTACAATAAAGTTGCTCTTATTTCATATAGCATACTCCCTAGTCAGTTGTAGAAGAAGAAAGAGGAGGAAGAGGAGAAATTGCTCTTACAAGCTCACTGGTTACTTCTTTTGGGTCTTATTTTATTTAGCATTCACAAACATCACTTTGTTCTATCTAATTCTTTAAGCTTCTGAGTAGAATTTTCCTTAATCAGAACTGAATGCATTTATCTAATTTTAATTAGAAATGAATGCAGTTATCTAGTTTTGTATAGAGTAGATATAAATGGAAGATGTAGGCACTAAGCTTTAAGTAATTAAAACCGAGTTTTTTTGGAGGGAAAGGATGATGGGGGTGGTGCCCAGTCACCACGAAGGAGATTGCTAACTTCCCACTGACTGTTTTCATAAGGTACATTTCCTTGGCCTGTGTTGGGTTCTCAATCTTAGAAGACAGATATATTGGCTTGGTCAGCCTCGGGGATACTTAATGGGTCTAGTTAAATTTAAAAGAGACATATATTAATCAGAATCTGAATTTATTAATTTGTAGAAAAAAAATGTTTCAAATGTGTCAGATATTCATATCAATAGAGCCATTTTCAGTTTCTTATTTAAGAAAAACTATGAGAAGCCAAAAAATTAGATTATTTGATAAGTCAGAAATTAGCCTCCAAGAGAATTGGCCCAATAAGTAATGCGCTATTAATGCCTATTGACCTTAGGTTCTGATAGTCTAATTCCTCTACATGCATTGGAGAAATCTATTATTAAATATAGAATGAGACTGAGTATTTGTATCAACATTTCAATGTATTCTTACTCCTGGGAAATACTAGGAAAAATTTTGAGAAAATATCATTACCGCCATCATCACCAACTTCCTACCTACCCAACCCTGGTTTCTTTGTGTTTTGTTTGGTTTGGTTTGAATATATTTTACCTTAATGGACCTCTTTACATAAGTACATTTTTTTAAACATGATAATAACAATTTCTTTGAGTTTTTGGAATGGAAGTTATTTTTCTCTAAAGTGTTGTATCCTCCCTTGCTTGTCAGCACTTTCTCCTTCTCTTTCCCTCTCCTCTCATTCTTTCATTGTATGTTATAATTTCACTTTCAGACATTTGGGGTACCTCCCCTGTGTCAATTCTCTAACAACAAGAAAAATATTAATTTGAAATAAGAATGACTAGACAGTATGCTGTTAACAGGGACACTCTTGTTTGTGCCTGGAGGTTGTTGAATGACAGAACTAGAAAAACTGTTTCCCTGGGGCTATCTGCTAGTTGGGAGCTTTCTCAAGAGCTGGTTCTACCACCAGGGAACTTGATCAACTCAAGCTCTTTTCTCGGGAGCTGCATAAAGATCTCATATCCTTGTGAAGAGAAAAGAAAAATTTTCAATTCTTTTTCCTCCTCATGCTAAAGAGATCTTTAAATGATGATTAAAATAAGAAGGAGCGGGGGAGCCCGGATGGCTCAGTCAGTTAAGTGTCTGGCTCTTGATTTCGGCTCAGGTCATGATCTCAGGGTGGGATGAAGCCCCGCATCTGCTCTGTGCTCAGCGCGGAGTCTGCTTCTCCCTCCTCCCCCTGTTCGCATTCTCAACCTCTCTCTCCCTAATAAATAAAACTTTAAAATAAAATTTAAAAAGTAATAAATATAAATCTGTCTTTGATCAAGTCTGTATTGGGAGGAAGAATAACTAAACTACATAAATCTCCTAAGATGAGCTAAATTAAAATTTTTTAAATAAAAAAATATATTTGGTATCAAAGTCCTTGAAAATTAATAGAAATCCTTAATTATACTTTCTGATATGTGTCAGTCTTCATTCTCAATATTTTCCCCAGATATTACAGAAGTGGAATAAAATATCTTATGCCTGATAGACAAGTACACATGCATACACACATGCAAATTCACAAGTATCTGCAAAATCTACATGGATTTTTCCACCTCAGGAAGAATCAAAATACATCTTGTGGGGTTATGGTAGGGGGTTGGGGATAAGGGTGGAAGGTGGGATCAGTTATAACCAATTTCATAATTATTTGCAATGCTAAAGAATGGTGTTGCCATTAGAGAGCAGGGTTTGACTAGAAATCAAAGAAAAGTGACCATATACTACCTTACAGGCAGAAAACAGATGTTTTATCCACAGTACACACGCAGTTATCTAGTCAGTAAACAACTTGAGCTTCACCTCTGATCTTACTTAATTTTTTCTTTGTCTTTCAAAGTTTTGTTTGATGCCCATAACATTCAATGATCCAAAGATGTGGTCCTCGTCAAATTCCTGTGAGATTATAAAGCACGTTTGTTTAGGTAGCCTTATTCCCATTCTTGAATTCTGCTGTTTTCTCTGAAAGAGAAAGGCACTCCTTGCCTTTGACATTCAGTTAAGTTCAATCAAGAAATAATGACTCAAATTATTGCTATGAGCCCTAATTTTTAATTTAATTTAATTTTTTAATTTTTTAAATTTTTTAGTGCCTGACCATGTTTCCTAGCTTGCAGAGAGGATAGTGTGAAGATGACGTAAGAGAGCCAGTGGCATCCATTAGACCACATCCCTATAGGTTGGGGAGTTTGGATTACAAGCAACTTCACTACTCGGAATCCAGACTAGCCTTATGAGTCACCCAGAAAGACCTGATACTTTTAGGTCCCCATAGCAGGTGATCACAGAAGATTCTGGGGATTCTAGACTGGAAAAGAAATTTGGAAGAGGAAGAAAGTCTACCTTCTGAACCACCTATCCTCATATATGCCTTGCTACTGACTCCTGAATGTTTCTTCAAAGCCAAAAAATAATTTTAATGAGCTGCTGATGAAGTCAAATTTGGAGACATGATCAGGCTTTTCCTACACAGAGATAAACTGTCAACTTCAAATATGGTTTTAAGTCATTTTATTTTATTTTATTTTATTTTATCTTATTTTATTTTGTTTTATTTTTGAGAGAGAGAAAGAGAGTGCGAGTGTGGGTGGGTGGAGGGGAGGCAGAGGGAGAGGGAAAGAGAGAATCTTAAGCAGGCTTCACACCTGCATGGATCCTGACTTGAGCCTCCATCTCACAACCCTGAGATCATGACCTGAGCCGAAATCAAGAGTCAGTGCTTAACCCAGGAGCCCCTTAAGTTATTTTTTAAGTAAATTTTTTTGCTTGTTTTCTTATTTGTTTGAGATGTACTTTTCATGTCCCATGAAAAATGAAATGAAATAAGCAATTCTCACTTAATGTCTGGTGAATTGAAAAGTAACACTTTGTTTTAATTATTGATATCAGGAAGTTGAGACTTAGAACAGAGATTCAGTTTTAATGTGAATGATAATTCATTCAGCTCCAGCTAAGAAAGAAGTAGACTATGGTCATTAATTTTGTTGATATTTCATTTAAAGTGAATTTGTATATTTCTTTGGCATCAGCAATGAAAATTATACAATTCAATGATTTTCAACTTTTATCACTTTTCTCATCAGAAAATTTAGGATTATTTTCCAGTTTTATTGAGGTATAATTGGTATACCAAAACTGCACATAATTAGTGTATAAATTTGGTGAGTTGGAATATATGTATATACTCATGTTACTATCAACACAACAGTAATACAGATACATATCACATCCAGAAAACCGAGGATTTAGATTCAAATATATTGTTTTAATGTTTAGACAGTATTTGGCTTGTTTTTCTGAAAGTATGTGTTCTCTTATCTCGGCAAGTTGCCTCAGTTCAACAGGACAGGAAGTAAGAGGAATCTCTAGAAAATGAGATCTAAAGAGGCTCTTTTGCAATGAAGTACTATCAAAAGACCACAGGAGGGAGCCTGAATTCCACACTGGAAAATTCACTCAGTAGCCATGGATACATCAGAGGACAACTTGCAGAGTAGGTCATGTGAACCATCCATCCATAGGTTTACTTTTAAGCATTAGAATATGGGCTTAGTGTTGAATGCAAAATGTGATCTCCAGATGTCAGGATCCGTGTCCCTTCCAACCTGAAACAGGAGCCCTTATAACCCCTTATGAGAGGACCTTTGTTGCAAATATAGAAAAAAACCAAAGGATTTATTTTTACAAATTCTCCAAATCAAGAATTGTAAGTGGTTTTTATATGATGTAATTACATTCCAAAACAAAACTCAAGAATATTTATGAGAACACAAAATATAACCAGCCACAAAGTCTATTATCCAATCAGATGTAACCAAACATTCAAAGAAGTAAGAAAATAAATCCATTACAAGGAAAATCAATCAATAGGAAAAGGCCTGGAAATGGCACAGATGACAGAATTATAAACAATGATATTTTAAAAGTTATAATAACTATACTCCATATGTTTAAGAGCCAGAAGAAAGATTCAGCATGTTCAGGAGACATATGGGGATTATAAAATACACACCAATGTAAGAAAAAAATTATTAAAGACAGATATAGTGCTGCGGAAGAAAAGATTAGTGAGCTAGAAGGGAGGGTAACAGAACTATCCCAAGATCCCAAATGTCTTAACCCATTCCAGCATCAACCTTTAGTCCAAAATCTCATCTACTATCATCTAAATTAGACATGAATGATACTCATGAGTGATTCCTCCCAAGGCAAAGTTCTTCTCTAACTGCGAACCTGTGAAACCAGACAATTTACCTACTTCAAAAATACAATAATGGGATAAGCATAGGAGAGAATTCCCATTCTAAAAGGGAGAAATTAGAAGGAAGAAAGGGGTCCCAGGTCCCAGGCAAGTCTGAAACCTAGCAGGGCAAATTTCATTGGATTTTAGGCTTGAGGATAACTCTCCTTGGCCACCAACAGTAAATAAATTAAAAATCTGATTAGAAAATAGGCAAAATATATTAGTGGATATTTCTTCAAAAAAGATATACAGATGAAAAACATGCACAAGAAAAGACATTCGATATCATTAGTCATTATAGAGATAAAAATTAAAACCACAGTGTGAAATCACTGTGTACCTACTAAAATGGCTAAAATAAAAATGGTGATGGGACGTTGGGGAGGGCATGTGCTATGGTGAGCACTGTGAATTGTGTAAGACTGGTGAATCACAGACCTGAACCCTTGAAACAAATAATACATTATATGTTAATTAAAAATATACATATATATATATAGTTACAATATCAAATATCGGGAGGATGTGGAGCAAGTGGATCACACACACATTGCTGGTGGGAATGTAAAATGGTACAGCCACTCTGAAAGTCAGTTTGGCAGTTTTTTAGAAACCAAACATGCAACTACCATATGACCCAGCAATTGCACTCCCAGGTATTTAACACAAAGGATTGAACACATATACATGCAAAAACCTGCACACAAATGTCTATAGAAGCTTTATTCATAATAGTTAAAACATGGAGACAACCCAGATATCCTTCAGTAGGTAAATGGTTAAAAAGATTGTGGATCTTCAATACCACAGAATAGTAATTAGCAACAATAACAGCAACCAAAACAAACAAACAAACAAAACCAAAGCCAGGATGTTGATACATGCAAGGACCAGGATGAATCTCCAAGGAGTTATGCTCAGTGGAAAAAAGCCAATAACAAAAGATTACATATGACATTACTACATTTATATAACATTCTTATGATAACAAGTTATAGACATGGGGATCAGAGTACTAGTTGCCAGGGATTAACAAGGAGATGGAGGTGGAAGAGAGAGACAGATGTGTAAGAAGGGACAACATAAGAGATATTTGTCATGATAACAACGTTCTGTATGTCAACTACATCCATGCTAATATCATAGTTGTGATACAGTACCATGGTTCTGCAAGATGTTGCCATTGGGAGAAACTGGTAAAGGATATGTGCGATTTCTCTGTATCATTTCTTATGAGTGCATGCAAATCTACAATTATCTGAAAACGAAAAGTTTAATTAAAAATTAAGAGATAACTTACTGGTCTGGGTATTTCTTACCAGAACCTCTTCCTTGGGCAAGAGTCATTTACATTATGTAGAAAATAACATGGAGTAGCTCAGAGAAAGAAAGATGAAGACAAGAATTGAAGGAGAGGGTATAGAAGGGGGTGTTCTTGGGGAGCAGAAGAGAGGATCATTGCAAATGAGGAAGGGGATGTATTATTAAGATAACAGAAGTTTCCAGACTTGACGACCCTTCCCTCAATGGAGGAGGCAGAACTTCAGACAGAAACAGTGTCCAGATGCCCATGGGGAAGCTCAATTTAAGGCACTGGGATTAAGTAGAGAACAGAGAAGAACCACCAAAAGCTTCCCAAGGACTATGCTTGATCGGACAACGAACGTGAGCATGTTAACAAGTTCTGCTGGTGCCAACAAGCAAAAGAAATGCCAAGTATTTTCTGGACTGTGTGAAGATCCCAGGTCCAATGCACACATTTTGGGTGGGGAGGGAAGTAAGGAGAGAAACACTGGCTTTTTCAACACATGCAAAATGGTAAGAACTAAGAAGATGATTCTAATTGATTTTAGAAAAATAAAGCAAGCTAGTATTTTGTTGTCGCTTTTGAAATGGCTATTACATTCCAGAAACATGAGTAAAATTCACACCTGCCAGTAGATGTCACAAAATTTTTCTTACTGATAGACTGTAGAAAGAAAGTTTTAGATTTACATCATTCAAGAATCAAATTTCCTTTACATTATGTGAAGTAAATAGCCCACATCACTTTGACAAAATAGCTAGAGGATTTTGGGAGCCAGGATTTGCTTTCTCACTTTTGATGGTGCCAAGTTGAATATTTTTACATTCTAGAAAGAGTAAGCGTTTCTATTTACTGTGTGCTTTCCTTTGAATTCCTTTGTAGAGACTGGAATGACCATAAAATTATTAGCAATGGGGCTATGCCTAAAATGATTAGTTAGAGAAACAGAAGGATTAAAAGGAAATCTGAATGCCAATAATGTGCATCCAAATTATTATGCTTTCCAGAGATGAAAAGGTATATGTAGATAGATACTGAAGCATTTTTTACCACATGAGTAAGTTAATTCAACATATTTTAATATAAAACCTTTGTAAAATGCTAACAGAATAGTTATTCTGTTATGTTTTCAGGCACAAGTAAACACTTTCCATGGCTTTTATGGTGAAACTTATTTTCCCCTTAAGCTAAAATTACTCTCAAAAGGTGGGCACTTTTTCCCACATGGAAGACAAGAAGTTTGCTTATTATTCTTAGTTCCTTGGCAACCAGACTTACTTTTTCTTGGATTTACCTTAGAATTGTAGTTGGTTGAATAGAGTCCCTCCAAAATTTATGTACACCCAGAACCTCAGAATGTGACCTGATTTGCAAATAGGGTTTTTGCCAATGTAATTATATAAGTTAAGGTCAGGTCATACTGAATTCATGTGGACCCTAACTCCAATGACTGGTGTCCTTACAAGAAGAGAAGATGAATACACAGAGTCACACAGGGAGAAGACCTTGGAAAGGCAGAGGCAGAGTAAAGTGGTGCATCTACAAGTTAAGTAACACCAAGATTTGCCAGATACAACCAGAAGCTAGGAAGAAGTAAGGGAGAATTATTCCTGAGAGCCTTCAAAGGGAGGATCAGCCCGATGGCTCTTTGATTTCAAACCCCAGCCTCCAGACATGTGCTAGAATAGCACCCAGTTTGTGGTAATTTGTTAAGACTGCCGTAGAAAACGAATACAACAATCAATCCTTAGCTATTTTTACTGGATGAGAAAATGTTTAGATGTTTGAATCAGGATATTTACTTCTGTTCTCCACAGAACATATTGACTTACTTGGTGCTTTGAGGAACAGCCAAGTGGTTCTCCAGCTGCTTTTTCAGCTAAGTGAAAGAAAATGTTAAACGAGTTGACTGTATTTTTAAATCATTCAGGGCCCTTCTTGTTAGAAAAATTGATTTCCTTGACTCTGAACTGAAGCTAACAGTCATTGCTGGTTTTTTTAATTATTATTTTATTATGTTACTCACCATACAGTACATCATTAGTTTTTGATGTAGTGTTCCATGATTCATTGTTTGTGCATAACACCCAGTGCTCCATGCAGTATGTGCCCTCCTCAATACCCACCACCGGGCATGAACCATGAGAGACTATGGACTCTGGGAATCATTGCTGTTGATTAGGAAGAATGTGCTAGTGGACAGAGACAATCAGCTGCGACTTGGATGAAGATCAAGTATCACTCTATCCATTCTATTTTCTAGTAATGCTTCTACCTGATTTGTAAAATTAGTAATTTTGGCATTAAAAATATGCTGGCAATATTTCTATATTTATTCATATGATGCCATTTTCTCTTTTTTGTATGTGGGAGGGGTCAAAAGAAAACAGGCAACATATTGTAACTTTTATTTTACCAGGAATGATAGGATTTATGGACATTACCGTTATATTCTAAAAATAATTTAAAAATATAAATAGGATGAGGGGCACCTGGGTGTCTCGGTGGTTAAGCGACTGTCTTCGGCTCAGGTCCTGATCCCAGGTTCTTGGGATCGAGTCCAGCGTTGGGCTCCCTGCTCAGCGGGAAGCCTGCTTCTTCCTCTGCCTGCGACTCCCCCTGCTTGTGCTTGCTCTCTCTCTCGCTCTCTCTCTGACAAATAAATAAAAAATCTTAAAAAAAAAATAAAAACATAAATAGGATGAACATGGGAATGGAGATCAAAGGGAGACTTGAGAAAAAGACGGAAATAAAGCTGGAATTAAGAGGGCTCGGTAAATCTTATTTATGCATTTTCTCTGGTTTTTTTATGGGTCAATTTATCTTTGGTTAGAAAGAGGTAAATGATTGAGTACCCTTGGCCCTAACCCTTAAGAAAAGTGAGTTTGGTACGTAAGAGTTGCTCTCCTCTGGTAGAAAAGTGGGTGGGGGCATCAGCATCCTGGTAATTCTGCTCCACTCAGCTAGGCCACTCCAAAGTGGGCAGTCAGTTCTCAGCTTGTGGGTACTGTATGTTATTGGAGAGGAAGGTGGAGAAGGAAACAAGGTTTCTTGGCTCTCTATATCACCATCTTTCCTTACTGCTGCCAACAGCCCTCTCCTGGCTGGGGTTTAACCCCTCACCAGTGGGCTGCCAAAGGACACAGTATCACCATAATTGGGATAACTTTTTCTTGTAAGTCTGCTCCAATTGCGAGATTTTTGCAATCATTTCTCAAGATTTCCAACATGTCTCATTATGGAGTTTCTCTCTGGCCTCCAAAAAGTAAAGAACAACAAAAATTATTGAATTTAGCCTTATAACACTTTGCATTGCTGAGGAATTAAATATTTATTGATTTTGTTAGTGTAGAAGTATATATAGTGTAGAAGTGTGTATTCATAGTTCCACAAAAGACAAAGAGCTTAAAGTTTATACCTTCAAGAACAAGGCGTAATTTGATGGACTTATAATATTAAAATTTTATAGAAAGAATATTCTTGCTTATGACTTTACACATTGTGATTTATACTTTCAAATTTGGGACAAATCACAGAAAATGGTCTACCCAGTCACTTTCACAATTCATATGCCTCTCTTCTTTTTCTCATCCATTAAAAAATGTTTGTTTTTCCAAGAAGCAATACACTCCAAAGAATCTCAAAGACAAATAAGTCACTTAGAAGGAAATTATCCATGGCATAGAGTAGCAGAGATGGTGTCCCTAGATATCATTATTTTTCTGAGGTCCATCAATGAGAATATGTGATACTTATACCAAGCTCTGTGAGTACATATATGTATGCTTGGGTGTGATGAGTGAAAAGCAAAGTTATTCTGACAAACATGATCTTGTAATGGCAAAGAAGTATCTCAGTACCAGTAATAATATGGAGTGAAGCTAGAATAAATTATTTAAGTTCCATCACAATCCAAATGCTAATTCCAAAGGGCAAGTCCCACTCATTCTTTCTGACTGATTCAAAAACCATCTAAAAGGATGACATCTTGAGTAAGCAGTAGATAGAAGATTCTAGTCATTGTTAAGTTTTATTCCTTATTCTACTTTAATATATTGGCTTTATACTGGAGTCCTTTCTAATTAGTCTTTTGTTGTACTAGCTTTTCCTTTCAGTTTTGCTGTAGATGTTATGCTTGGATTTCATTATTCCAGTTTTCAGGCTTATGATTCATTCATCTAAATGACTTTATTTTACATATTTTTGACCCACCCTTTATCCAAAAGAAATATTTTCGTTAAAAAAATCTATATGTTGTCAACAAGAAAATATTGAAATCATTTAGATCAACACAACTTAGTAATAAGCAATTGAAATTCTATCCCAGACTTTGGCAAAGACTGTTGCTCTTATTTTAGGACTTGGAACAAGGGATCTTTGTTCACTTATAGAAAATAAATTTAACAATATATATATACACACTCCTTGACTTGCAAATATGTATTTTCTTTCTGTTTATCAAATGACAAATTTAGTAAATATTAGTGTGACTCCATAATATTAAAACAAAATATAATTTTTTGTTAACTCCAGTTCAATAAATTTGATTGATATATAAAATTATTTAAATCTGAATTTCAGATCCAAATGTTTCCACCAATATTTAATTTATATAAATATATAATAGTAATGCTCCACACCATGGCTCATTGTGGTGCAGGTTGCATTTGAAAATATTTTGCAAAATGCAGAGTTCTTTTCAAATATTAATTGTAATTTCTTTTCCTTATCATAAATAATGGCAATAATAGTAGACTTGTGGACTTTGATCATGTGAGGATATGCTGCTTGGACTCATGGAACCTCAGCCCAGTTATCTTGATCATCATTACAGGCTTATGCCAATTTGCTTATTATCCTGCAAACATAATCAGAAATTTGGATTGTATTAAGGTGGGAACTAACTTGGAAGACCCCAGATATAGTAGAGAGAAATAATTAAATTTGAAAATTTCCAGACAGAAACTTTTACTGCTTCTGAATGCATTCTTGTCACTTACAGAAACTTATATCTGTGGAATACATTATTTTTTTTAAGATTTTATTTATTTATTTATTTGAGAGAGAGAGAGAGAAACAGCATGAGAGGGGAGAGGGCCAGAGGGAGAAGCAGGCTCCCCACTGAGCTGGGAGCCCGATGTGGTAATTGATCCCAGGATCCCAGGATTCCAGGATCATGACCTGAGCCGAAGACAGTCGCTTAACCAACTGAGCCACCCAGGCACCCTCCGTGGAATACATTATTGTCTCTTTAGAGAAATATTTGTTTTTTTTTTTTTTAAAGATTTTATTTATTTATTTGACAGAGAGAGAGAGATAGTGAGAGCAGGAACACAGCAGGGGGAGTGGGAGAGGGAGAAGCAGGCCTCCTGCAGAGCAGGGAGCCCGATGCGGGGCTCGATCCCAGGACCCTGGGATCATGACCTGAGCCGAAGGCAGACGCTTAACGACTGAGCCACCCCGGCGCCCCTAGAGAAATATTTGTAAAGATAGTGATAGATATAAAAAAATATTTTGCATGGGTACAGTGTTTAATATATAGCAAAATGTTGACTTACAATGAAATTTAATTCAAATAGTGCTGATTCTATTCCTTAACATTGTCTGGGCATCTTGCCACAATATGTCTCATTGTGATAGTACCAATATAAATTAAATAACTTTTCAATTATTTTATCTGTATAAACAATAATCTTTCACTGTCTCTCCCATCTGTTTTGTATTAATTGTATCATTATATAATCATTCTGATGATTTTTTATAATTCCATAACCAAAAGACACATTTTAAGAGTTTCAGTTCCTTCATATTTAACTAACACTTGATATTGTCTTTCTTATGTAACTATTCTGATGGGTGTATAGTGGTTTGTGTTTTAACTTATATTTCTATGATAACTAACAAAGTAGAGCACCTTTTTATATGCTTATTTGTCATTTGTATGTTATTTTGTGTGAAGTGTCTGGTGAAGAATTTTACAATAGGGGAAATTTACATCTCAGTGTGTAGAACTTTTTATACATTCTGAATAAAATTCCTTTGTCAGATGTATATCCCTTACTCTTTGGGATTTTTTTCACTTTTTCTTATCAGATGTAACAAGACAGGAAACAAGTGTTGGTGAGGTCGTGGAGAAAGGGAAATCCTCTTACACTGTTGGTGGGAATGCAAGCTGGTACAGCCACTCTGGAAAACAGTATGGAGGTTCCTCAAGACGTTAAAAATAGAGCTACCCTATGACCCAGTGATTGCACTACTAAGTATTTACCCCAAAGATACAGATGTAGTAAAAAGAAGGGGCACATGTACCCCAATGTTCATAGTAGCAATGTCCACAATAACCAAACTATGCCAGGAGCCAAGATGCCCTTCAACAGATGAATGGATAAAGAAGATGTGGTCCATATATACAATGGAATATTACTCAGCCATCAGAAAGGGTGAATACCCAACTTTTACATCAACATGGATGGGACTGGAGGAGATTATGCTAAGTGAAATAAGTCAAGCACAGAAAGTCAAGTATCATATGGTTTCACTCATATGTGGAACATACAGAATAGAGCAGAGGACCATAGGGAAAGGGAGGGAAAACTTAATGGGAAGAAATCAGAGAGGGAGACAAACCATGAGAGACTATGGACTCCAGGAACCAAAGTGAGGGTTACAGAAGGGAGGGGGGTAGAGGGATGGGGTAACTAGGCGATAGGTATCAGGGAGGGCACGTGTT
>NC_138370.1:101226332-101246800 GCF_054177405.1 Leptonychotes weddellii
AAGTCAAGCACAGAAAGTCAAGTATCATATGGTTTCACTCATATGTGGAACATACAGAATAGAGCAGAGGGCCATAGGGAAAGGGAGGGAAAACTTAATGGGAAGAAATCAGAGAGGGAGACAAACCATGAGAGACTATGGACTCCAGGAACCAAAGTGAGGGTTACAGAAGGGAGGGGGGTAGAGGGATGGGGTAACTAGGCGATAGGTATCAGGGAGGGCACGTGTTGTGATGAGCACTGGGTGTTAGAGGCAACTAATGATTCGTTAAACACTACATCAAAAACTTATGATGTACTAAATGCTGGCTAACTGAACATAATAATATAAAAAAAGAAGTTATTAACAATGCATCCAGTTTTGCAGTTTTACCTTTATTAATGGAGATTTAGGTACAAAGTTTAAGAAATTTTTACCTACCTCAACATCATGATCACCGATTTTTTTCTCTAAAGTCATTAATGATTTTACCTATCAGATTTATATGTACAATTTACTAGAAATTATTTTTTCCATGTGACTACCCAACTTACCCAGCTTCATTTATTGAATCCCACAGTCTTAAATCAGATGAAGGTATATGTGTCTGTTTCTTTACACTCTCTTCTGTTCCATTGATATCTTTGTCTAGCATTGTGCCTTGTTTTTTCTTGATTATCTATATTTTGTATAGATTTTTGTTCTTGTTTGTGTGGCTATTGATTATCATTCTGAGCATGGCTGAAGTATAGGGGCATTTCTGCCTGATACAAGATTCTTATAATGAACAACCTTTGGTTTGGGGCTTCCTAGAGACTTAGCCAAGACTTTCTTCTAAGCTACACTAAGTTTGAAATTCTAACTCAATCAACCTCCCTCTCTCTCTCATTTCACAGGTGTCCAATTCATCTGACCCACACCTGCTCTTTTCCTCCTTCTTTTACCATTAACAAACAATTCCTGCAATACACACACACACACACACACACATATTGGCATCATATTTGGCAACATGTATATTGGCATCTTATTTCCAAAGGAATCAAACTGAGGGTGTTGATTATATAAAACTTGAAATTCATCCTTAATGTGATTCCAATTCCACCAATATTATAAATAGCACTTTTATCAATTAGTAGCAAGACAAATTTTAAAGTCAATTTGGTGAATTCATTGCTGCTTATAAACAACTGAAAATCAAATCTGTTAATATTTTCAAGAAAAAAAATCTCACTTGGAAATTAGTATCTGACATCCTAGGGCTGGCCTTAGAGCTACCAGGAAGAGGTAGTTCCAAATATAAGCCTCTAACTGTACATTTACTAAGATTCCATCATGCCTCAAAATAGTGTACATTTGAATAATTTGTTGGTGTTAACACAACTCATAGAAGGAAAAATTTATTACATATGTGTGGAAAAGTGTAGTAAATACTCCCAAATATTTTGGAAGCTGTTGTTGCTTAAAAGGCAAGATTCTTGTACTTGTAGTGGAAATAATCTAAGGCAATATTTTCCCAAACAAAAAATGTCGGCTTATGAACAAATAAGAACATTTTTTTTCATTAAAGATTAAATACACTAGAAGACATGTAACTAATTCTTCAAGTCTTGTAGCTTTCTTCTAAGGTCTTTGTGAATGCCAATCAATTGGATTTTATTATACCTATGTTTCTATTCATTGTCACCTTCATTAGCCATTGCAAACACTCTCTTATTAACAATGGTCAGTGTTGTAAAAGCAAGTACCATTAGGCATCACATTTTAAACACTAAAAATAAACTCAAAAACAATCACTTTGAAACTGTGTTTTTCCTAAATCCTTAGTTCTCTGGGAATCATATTGTCATAGGGACTAACTCCTGGTGAAAATAGACTTTCAGGAGCCCTGAATCAGAGAAAGGAGGAGATATATTTTGGTATTTTTTGAAAATGTGATGTGTCTTTAAAAATTATAGATTTAAACATACTCTTCCACTGTCTAATAAAAAATGAGATACTCAGGGAGATCATGTAATTTCAGGAGGTCATATAATCTTCAGAGATCTAGAAGATTCATAAAGTTTATTGTTTTAGAGTTCATCTATAGGGTGCCTGGGTGGCCCAGTCGTTAAGCGTCTGCCTTCGGTTCAGGTCATGGTCCCAGGGTCCTGGGATCGAGTCCCATATTGGGCTCCCTGCTCAGCGGGAAGCCTGCTTCTCCCTCTCCCACTCCCCCTGCTTGTGTTCTCTCTCTCGCTGTGTCTCTCTCTGTCAAATAAATAAAATTTTTTTTTAAAGATTTTATTTATTTATTTGAGAGAGAGAGAATGAGAGACAGAGAGCATGAGAGGGAGGAAGGTCAGAGGGAGAAGCAGACTCCCTGCTGAGCAGGGAGCCCGATGCGGGACTCGATCCCGGGACTCCAGGATCATGACCTGAGCCGAAGACAGTCGCTTAACCAACTGAGCCACCCAGGCGCCCCCAAATAAATAAAATCTTAAAAAAATAAAGTTCATCTATAAGGTTTCCACAAACTTTCTGAGTGTATATAGGGACATCAAGTATCTACGTCTGGTATAATTATTTCTCCAACTAGTGTTGTTATTATGTTGTTTTTTATATAATTTTATTATCTTAATAATATGCAATATCATAATGGAATTTCAAATGCTTTATCTTATGCTATTTAAATAAAGGGTCCAGTAATTGATGATTAAGCCCACAACTAATTATATTCTCAACAAATTGCAATTAGTATTCAGAGACTGGTTTGCCATGTTCACATCTCTCCCAGAAGAGATGTTATAAGACTTACATAAGAGAATTGTAACTAAATTCCCCAAGCTTTTTAGGGTTTGGATACTGTCACAACAGTCAGTCAAATTTTGCTCTTTTTATTGCCTTCTGCCTACTATCCTTTATACACTTGCAAGTATTTCTGAGATCCCAGAGGCTATTCATGTGTGTTTCTGAACAGTTTGTTTCTGCAAGGAGTGTCAATACACCATTTCTAGAGTAATTTTCCACCATTTCCCACTGGGATTCATGATTCCTACCACTGATCTGCTATGTCTCAACCAGGCACTGTAACTGATGTACCAGACTTCACAATGTCATCAGACCTTTAGCAAATGATAAGAATGCAAATCTCCATACTGCATGACATACTGTATCACTAAAAACCCTTAAAGACTACTTCAACTCTTACCTAACACAACCCTGAGGCTTCTGATTGCAGTCTTGTTCTCCACTAAGGTCCTTTGACAGGGCCAGCTAGAAGCCACTGTCTTATTTCCACGGCTTTCCTCTCTATTCTCTCCCCACACCAGACATCCAAGCATTGAAGTTTCTTTTCTTTGATCTCAAAGCAAAAGAGTTCGTGGGAATACACTGAATACTCATTGAAGTACTTATAATGCTGCCAGGTACAATTGAATTGCTTTGAGCAAAGAGAAGAAGGCCCACAATATCATATATTGTGAAATGATATATGTAAAGCATCTACGCCAGTGTATAAAAAATTAGGGATAATTCCCACTGTATTAGTTTCCTAAGGCTGCCGTAACAAATGACCACAAATGGTGACTTAAACCAATAGAAATTTATTCTCCCACACTTTCAGAAACTAGAAGTGTGAAATCAAGGTGTCAGAGGACTATGGTCCCTCTGAAGGCTCTAGAGGAAAATCCTTTCTTGTGTTTCCTGCTTCTGCTGGCTTCAGGCATTCCTTGGTTTGTGGCTACATTACCCCATCAGTGTCCTTATTCACAGATATTCACATATTCACATATTTGTCTTCTCTTCATGTGTCTCTTCTGTGCATCTCTTAGAAAGACACTTGTCGCTGGATTTAGGACCCAACACTGATAATCCATGATGATCTCATTTGGAGATCTTTAATTTAGTTTTATATCCAAGGACCCTTTTTCCACATAAAGTCAAATTCACAGGTTCTGAGGGTTATCTGGGCATATCTTTTTGGGGACCACCACTCAACTTAATATACAAATCAGTCTCTCTCCACATATATATGTGTGTGTGTGTGTGTGTGTGTGTGTGTACCCTTTATCTTTTTCTGTATCTCTTTCCTCCTTGCTTATCTAATTTCTAAAATTTCTAAAATCACAGCTCATGATGGAAGGCCATAGTGACAAAATTATCCTCCATTCAGGCATTTTTAACCAATTCAATATCTCCCCTTTACTAGTATTCCCTTCAATTGGTCATTTGTTTGTTTGTTTGTTTTAGAGAGAGAGGGTTGGGGAGGTGCAGAGGGAGAGAGAATCCCAAGCAGACTCCCCACTGAGCATGGAGCCCGACACGGGACTCCATCTCACAACCCTGGGACCATTACCGGAGCTGAAACCAAGAGTTGGACACTCAACCAACTGAGCCACCCAGGCACCCCTTCAGTTGCCCATTTCTGATGAATACCTTTAATTCTTCCCTGTGAAATCACAATTTTATAAACAATAAAACTATGCATATTTTCAACCTTTTTCTAGAAATTATCATCATACGACAAAATGTTGAATGTTTACTTCAGTTTGCTGGGATTGTGAGTGACTTCTTTTCCCTGCTTCTTTATAATGTTTTCTCCAGTTTCTGAAACAAATACATATTACCTTTATAGCCATCAATATAAATATAAAGTACCATAAAAATCTGTTGAAGGAGTAACATATACTTTTAAAAACTAAAATCTAAACAATATTAATGAACCTAAGAAGTCTTCACAAATTTTGCTCTTCTGTTTCCAGTTTCTTAAGGTTAAAGCTGAGATAATTGGTTTGAGCTCTTAATCATTTCTATTGCAAATTTTTGTACTATAAATTTTCCCTTAGTATCATTTAAGTGACATTCCACGTAATCTGATATCTTATGTCTCCATGTTCATTCAAACAGTTTTAAATTAATGATACTTATTTATTGTCCAATATGGTTAATCTTGGTAATGGTTTATGTGCATGTGCATAGAAATACATTCTGCTCTTTTGGATAAAGTGTGCTGTAAATGCCAATTAGGACAAGTTGGTTGACCTCATTTTCAGATCTTACCCTTAGGAAAACCTTATTTTATACAGTCCTATAGAGCCCTCTATGATTTCCTCTGTTACTTTCTCACCTCAACTTCCATTACTACTCTTCTTGCCAATTTAATCTCAAAGTACAAGCCATCTTTACTATTAGTTCAGTCACAGCAACCTCCTTGCTATTCTCTAAACATACCAAAAAGTTCTGCACGTGGGCCTTTGCATTTGTTATTTCCTCATCTAAAATGTTCTAGGGGCACCTGGGTGGCAGTCAGTTAAGTGACCGACTCTTGGTTTCAGCTCCAGTCGTGATTTAAGGGTCTTGAGATTGTGCTCTGCATCAGACTCCATGCTGAGCACGGAGTCTGCTTAAGAATCTTTCTCCTTCTCTCTCTGCCCCTCCCCCCCTAAAAATAAATAAGCAAGTCTTTAAAAAAAATGTTCTTTCTCAGAGCAAGGCCAAATTCTTCATCTGCATCAGAACTTTTCTTAAATATAATATGAAAAGAAAACTATTCCAAAGTAAATCTATATAAAATAGTGAGCCACATTAGTATTAACTTTTCAATTTGCCCTGCTTTTTTTTTTTTAAAGATTTTATTTATTTATTTGAGAGAGAGAATGAGAGACAGAGACCACGAGAGGGAAGAGGGCAGAGGGAGAAGCAGACCCCCTGCTGAGCAGGGAGCCCAATGCGGGACTCGATCCCGGGACTCCAGGATCATGACCTGAGCCGAAGGCAGTCGCTTAACCAACTGAGCCACCCAGGTGCCCCAATTTGCCCTGCTTTTTTGCTCTATGTTTTATATACTATGTTTTTGTTTGTTTATTTTTTGTCTCCAGACACTAGAATATAAATTCTGTTGTGACAGGAAAACTGTTCTGTTCCATTTTTTTAAATTTCCAACACCAAAACAGAGTCTAGTACACTGTATGGAATCTCAGACATCTTAAAATATAGGTATCCAGTTATGAATTAAAATAATATTTCTCCCCTAAGCAATTTGATGTCATTTATAAGTGTGGAGTCACACTGTTTTCCCATGCTTTAAAATTGAATTTTCTTAATTCTGTGTAAACAGGGCCTGAGGCTGAAGGAAAATGTGAAAGAATAAGATATTGGGAGAAAACTTGCTAAATGTTTCTAAAACTAAGTTCCAGTAACCCCTCTGTCCCATTTTTTTTTTTTACTTCCTCCTCAAAATCTGCCCTATTTTTGTCTGCATACACTGAAACTGTGGTGCCTTTGTGGTTCTCTCTGAAAGTACACCTCTTTTCTTTTTTTTTTTTATTATTATGTTATGTTAATCACCATACATTACATCATTAGTTTTTGATGTAGTGTTCCATGATTCATTGTTTGTGTATAACACCCAGTGCTCCATGCAGTACGTGCCCTCTTTAATACCCATCACCAGGCTAACCCATTCCCCCACCCCCCTCCCCTCTAGAACCCTCAGTTTATCTTTTCTACTATTTTTTCTCTTCCATCTTCCCAGATGCCTCTTGCTCCTTCTCTGCATGCATAGCCCTGATCTTATTTATATTTTACAGAAATAGACACGACTCTTCCATGAATGGCATACTCCAATTCATTTCATTATTATATGTTTGTTTTAACCTGTTACATCCTTTACCTTGGGAATCAAAAGAAAGGACAGTGCTCACTTTGGAAGCACATATACTAAAATTGGAATAGTACAGAGAATATTAGCATGTCCTCTCTGCAAGGAGGACACGTAAGTTTATGACACATTCCATATATTTCAAACAAGCTATGAAAAGATGTTCAACATCATACCTCATTAAAGAATTGCAAATTAAAGTAACAATAAGATTGTTTCAACTACACATACATTAGAATGACTAAAATCCAAAACATTGACAACATCAAATGTTGGCATGGATGTGGAGTAACAGAGAAAATATAACATTCAAAATGGTGGACGTGGAGACAGTAAAAATATCAGTGGGAGCCAGAGTATAAGGGGAGGAAAGGATAAATACGTGAAACAGAGGATTTAGAGCAATGAAACTATTCTTTATATTATTATAATGCTTGATACATGTCATTATACATCTATCAAAACCCATAAAACATATAACACCAAGAGTGAACCCTAATGTAAACAATGGGGTTTGAGTGATAATGACGTGTTAATGTTGGTTTATTGCTTGTAACCAAATGTAACTCTCCGGTGTGGGGTGTTGGTGGTGGGGTAGGTTGAGTGTGTAGGGCAAGGAGGTATATAGGAATACTGTTCTTTCCACTCAGTGTTGCCGTTAAGACAAAACTGCTCTGAAAATGAAGGCTTTATTTTTTTTACAGAGAAAGTAGTTTCCTTAATTGGACTTGAACCAGACACAATTTGGTAATGGCACCTTTAAATAATTCCTTTGTGTAAAGAAACCCCAAATTTATTTAACTTAAGAAAGTTTGTGATCAAAATAGATGAACTATATTTTTAAAGGAATAATTTGTGTTTTTATCATAACTAGACAGATAACATAGACTGAACATATGTGCAATTGTCGCCCCAGCAATCAGACAACAAAAAGAAATAAAAGGCATCCAAATTGGGACTTCTGGGTGGCTCAGTCGGTTACACATCTGCCTTTGGCTCAGATCATGATCCTAGAGTCCTGGGATCGAGCCCAGCATCCAGCTCCCTGCTCAGCGGGGAGTCTACTTCTCCCTCTCCCTCTACCTGCCACTCCCCCTCCCTCTACCTGCCACTCCCCCTGCTTGTGCACTCTCTCTCTCTGTCAAATAAATAAATAAAATCTTTTTTAAAAAGGCATCCAAATCAGCAAGGAAGAACTCAAACCTTCACTCTTTGCAGACGACATGATATTGTATGCAGAAAACCTGAAAGACTCTACCAAAAAATTGCTAGAACTGATAGAGGAACTCAGCAAAATTGCAGGATATAAAATCAATGCACAGGAATCTGTTGCATTTCTATACACCAATAATTAAGCAGCAGAAAGAGAAATCAAGGAACCTATCCCATTTACAACTATACCAAAAACCATAAGATACCTAAGAATAAACCTAGCCAGAGAGGTAAAAGACATCTACTCTGAAAACTTTAGAACACTTATGAAAGAAATTGAGGAAGACATAAAGAAATGGAAAAACATTCCATGCTCATGGATTGGAAGAACGAATATTGTTAAAACGTCTGTACTACCCAAAGCAATCTACACATTCAATGCAATCCCATCAAAATAACACCAGCATTTTTCACAGAACTACAACAAACAATTCTAAAATTTCTACGGAACCCCAAAAGACCCCGAATAGCAAATGCAATCCTGAAAAAGAAAAGCAAAGCCAGAGGCATCACAATTCCAGACTTCAAGCTGTATTACAATGCTGGAATCATCAAGACTGTATGACACTGGCACAAAAACAGACACATAGATCAATGGAACACAATAGAGAGCCCAGAAATGGACCCTCAACTCTATGGTCGACTAATCTTCAACAAAGAAGGAAAGAATATCCAATGGAAAAAAGACAGTCTCTTCAACAAATGGTGTTGGGAAAATTGGACAGCAACATGAAGAAGAACGAAACTAGACCACTTTCTTACACCATACATAAAAAATAAATTCAAAATGGATGAAAGAACTAAACGTAAGACAGGAATCCATCAAAATCCTAGAGGAGAATACAGGCAGCAACCTCTTTGACCTTGGCCACAGCAACTTCTTATTAGACATATCTCCAAAGGCAAGGGAAACAAAAGCAAAAATGAACTATTGGGACTTCATCAAGATAAAAAGCTTCTGCACAGTGAAAGAGACACTAAAACTAAAAGGCAACCTACGGAATGGGAGAAGATATTTGCAAATGACATATCAGATAAAAGGCTTGTATCCAAAACGTATAAAGAACTTATCCAACTCAACACCCAAAAAATAAAAAAATCTAGTTAAGAAATGGGCAAAAGACATGAACAGACATTCCTTCAAAGAAGACATACAAATGGCTAATAGACACATGAAAAAATGTTCAACATCACTCATCATCAAGGAAATACAAAATAAAACCATGATAAGATACCACCTCACACCAGTCAGAATGGCTAAAATTAACAACACAGGAAACAATGGATATCAGCAAGGATGTGGAGAAAAGAGAACCCTCTTACACTGCTGGTGGGATATATATATATATTACTCAGTCATGAAAAAGAATGAAATCTTGCCATTTGCAATGACATGGATGGAACTAGAGAGTATTATACTAAGCAAAATAAGTCAGAGAAAGACAAATACCATATTATTTCACTCACATGTGGAATTTGGGAAACAAAACAAATAAGCAAAGGGAAAAAAGAGAGAGAGGCAAACCAAGAAACCGACTCTTAACTATAAAGAACAAACTGATGGTTACCAGAAGGGAGGTGGGCAGGGGGATGGGGAATAAGGAGGGCACTTGTTGTGATGAGCATTGGTGTATGGAAGTGTTGAATCACTATATTGTTCACCTGAAACTAATATACCACTTTATGTTAACTAAATGCAATTTAAATAAAAACTTTAAGAAAAGAAGTTTAAAAAATAAAATAAAAACCATTAAACCTGTAGTTAACCAGAATGTGGAAGACAGACTGGCAGTTTCTTATAAAACTAAATGTAGGTTTACCATACAATCCAGCAATCACACTCTTAGGTGTTTACCCAAGTGTCTTAATCCATCTGGGCTGCTATAGACTGTCCCACTTATAAGCAAAAAACATTTATTTCTTATAATTCAGGAACCTGGAAGATGATGGTGCCAGCATGATCAGGTTCTGATGAAGGTCTTTTTTCTGTGTTACAGACTGCCAACTTCTCAATGTGTTCTCATATGGTGAGAGAGGTTAAGGAGCTCTGTGGGATCACTTTTATAAGAGCGCTAAACCCATGCATGCTCTCATGATCCAATCACCTCCCAAAAGTTCCATCTTCTAATACCATCACATTAACCTTTAAGATTCCAACATGTGAATTTGGGGAAAACACAAAACATTCAGACCCTAGTACCCAAGTGTTGAAAACTTATATCCACACAAAAACCTGCACATGACCATTTATAACAGCTTTATTCATAAAGCTTCTAAAAAATTAGAAGCAAAGGAGATGTCCTTCAATAAGTGAATGGACAAACAAACTGTGTAGTACATCCACACAAAAGAATATTAGTCAGTGACAAAAAGAAATGAACTATCAAACCATGAAAAGACATGGAAGGATCTTAAATGCATATTGCTAAATGAAAGAAGTCAGTTTGAAAAGGCTATATATACTATATGATTCCAATTACATGACATTCTGGAAAAGGCAAAAGTATAGTGATAATAAAAAAGATCGGTGTTTGCCAGGGGCTTGGGAGAAAGGGAAGAAAATTGAATAGATGAAGTACAGTCAGTATTGTGTTTGTTTGTTTGTTTTTTAGGGTGATGAAACTGTACTGTATTATATAATTTGGATAGATAAAATTATGCTTTTGTCAAAACCCATAGAAACATAGCACAAAGAGTAAATCTTAATGCATGAAAGTTTTAAAAGTATCATTTAGAATGTTAGATTTCAGGATGGAATGCATTCTTTGTTGACAAGAGAATCCAACTGTTTTATTAATGTATGAATTAACTTCACTGAAAGGGGTGGGGTAAAAATTTGCTAATCTAAGTAATTTTGGAAATAAACAGATTTGGTAAAGACTAAAGGCAAAGGAAATAATACAAAGCACTGTGCTCTAGTTTATGAAGTTATTTCTCAAGGGGATCCAGGTTAACAGTTATGGTGCCACTATTTATGAATACTGGAATTGAGCAATTAAGTAAATTAATGTCAAGTGGTTGAAAAGAGCATTCTCACTGGTAAAGAGTGGGTGTACAAGATAAGCAGTGTTAGGAGGCTAGAATAATCTATGTGGTAATAGATTAGAATTAGGGACATCGGTATGAGCTCATGGTTACCTTAATGTAGATAAATGGTTACACACACACACACAAAGATTTGTATATACACATATAGGTCCTTCCTCTGTCAACTGAGAAGGCCTAGAAACAACAATATTCCAGTAGCAACAAACATAGATATTGGTTTCTAGTAACATTCTCTAAGGAAAGGAAACAGGGTGAAATATAATGTGGAAAACTTGCACCTGTCCCATTAAGTTTGACATAAACTCTGTGAACCAAATACTTCACAAGTAATCAATGTATAGCATTTTATTATCATTCATGATTAAAAGTGAAAGGTCCACTCAATGTGTAAACTAAAACAATAGGTTTTAATGTAACAGAGTACATACAAAAAGTTAATTTATGTTTTTTCAGATTACACATTTTAACCAACATTTCAGATATTACTAGTTGTCAATTTTTGTATAGAATCAAAGAATAATGTTTAGAATTATCTGAAAAGGATATCAAAATGCTAATATCTCCTATGCTTTCCATCTACATAACTGTAAGAGGTCAAGTTTCCTTCATGTATCCTTCATATATTTCAAACCAACACAATATATTACAAGAGATTAGAATGTAGAAACAGATATAAGAATCCAATTCTATTTCATTAAGCCAGATGTTGAAGTGTTTGCAAAAATGTAAAACAATGTCGTTTTTCTTACAGCATTTATTTTTATTTTAGAAAATACAATTACTTTTCATAAAAATGTGTTATTTATGTCAACATGGGGTGGAACACATTAAAACACAGCCACTTCCATATTTTCAAAATATCTATTTAATTTAAAATAGAGTAATCATTGGTGGTTTGGTTTACATAAGCAAAAGTTTGTGATGCACTCAGTAATTTTTAAGAAGGTGAAAGAGTCAGGATGCCTGGGTGTCAGTCGGTTAAGCGTCTGCCTTCGGCTCAGGTCATGATCCCAGGGTCCTGAGATCGAGTCTCACATCGGGCTCCTTGTTCAGTGGGGAGCCTGCTTCTCTCTCTCCATTTGCCTTTCCCCCTGCTTGTGCTCTCTCTCTCTGTCAAATAAATAAATAAAATCTTAAAAAAAAAAAAAAGGTGAAAGAATCTGGAGACCAAAAACTTTGAGAAGTACTGGACTAGTATATATGTAGCCCAAGATTTTGAAATGAGGTCCATGGATCCTAGCTAGGTTCTGCCTTTAATAAACCAGACTGCTTCACTCTTGTATTTGCATTTATTTTGCTAGTCTTATACTTTTATAAGACTAGTTAAAAGCTTTAGCTGTGTGAATGAGTTCCATGGGAAGTATGTTGTCTATGACAAAGCCAGAGCTTTTGAAGGTCATGCTTGTGGTGAGAATTTGGAAGTGGTATTTGGAATGAGAGAACTTTGTAAAAAAAAACTTGGGAGACATGCTTGGGACTGCGTAGTCCAGCTATTCATCTGCCCAGTTCAAGTTTAGTTTTCTGATTTCAAGGTTTTGTTCTTAAATAAGGAATTAGTGTATAAATGGAGCTATTTATGAGTACTTTACTTTTCATGATACTTTTATTAGGACTTTCACAAAATATATAAGATATAAAAAATATTTCATCTATTTTTCCAGTAAATACACCCACATACCTCCACCTGACACTTCGTCTGATAACTGACGCACACCAGGTAGTCCAGCAGCTTTTCTTTACCAGAAGAGGAAGTAGCATATTATCAGATAAAAACATAGCAATAGTGCTCACTGGGAAAGAGCTAGTACTGAAGACTGATGTTTCTTCCTAGCTGTATACTGCCCTATAAGGAATATTTATGAGTTTCTAAGACAAGAAAATATGTATCACACAGAGGAATTTATAATTTTTATTTGCATAAAATAAAACCTGAAAAATCTAGAGGGAAAGAATGCTTAGAACATTTAGCATATTCAGAATAAAATAATGTGACTTTTAGGAATGAAAAATGACATAATTTAAGAATCTTTAAATAATTTTCATCAAAATGTTTGTAAGTCCCCAAAATGTTTTATTCTACTCAAATTTGATAACATTATAGTAGTCGGCTATTGATGAATGAGCATGTGATGCAAAGAGAAAGGCCTTGATCCACTGGACTGTTATTAATTAGTTTAATTTGGTTAAACACTGTCACCATCAACAAAATTAATGACAATTGAGAGGAAAAAATGAGCACATGGGTGGCTACCATATGCTCATGCCACACTCATAATTGACAATAATTAAGTAATTATGGATGGAAGAAAATGTTCATTCAAATGTCTATGGCATTTGAAATGCCTGTTTATAAAACCGTGTCATTTATAATGGATACTGTTCCGCTTGACCTCTGAATTAGCAAGAAGTATTAAGGGCAAAAGAAAGAAATCACTCTAGTGTATTCTAACCCAACTTCATGCACTGACCAAATTTATTAAACATTTTTAATAAGGAATTAATATTCATAAACTTTATCTCTATTTTTTTTATTTTTGATACCAAGACAACAAGATATGTTCGTTGTCATGTGGTGTTAACTATTGAGATAGCTGTGGATGGTGATGGATATGACATTAGCACCTCTTGGAACATAGCTTGACTACTTCTGGTCCTCAGTCTTTAGTTGCTTGTTCTAACAGGAAAGCTAAGGGATTAGGTCTGGTTTCAAATCATCATTCACAGTGTATGAACAACAGTACTCTGACCCCCAAGTGTTGTCTTTTTATGTTTCTCTTTTCCCCAGCCTACTCTTTATCTTTTTACTGGAAACAGATGCTTTTTTTGCTCGTCAACTCTTCTAAGAATTTTACCTTGCATGAGAAGACTGTTTCCTTTTTATTTACTCATCCTAGAGGTCAATGATAAGAAATACGAGCTTTCTTCTTATTGTTTCAACTAGTTTACTTCTTATAGTGAAAAAGAAAGAAGCCAGCTAGCAACACTAAGAATTGCAGTGATCTTTAAAATGTTATTTCATTTTCGGGGCACCTGGGTGGCTCAGTTGGTTAAGCAAATGCCTTCGGCTCAGGTCATGATCCCGGAGTCCCAGAATCGAGTCCCGCATCAGGCTCCCTGCTCAGCAGGGAGTCTGCTTCTCCCTCTGACCCTCCTCCCTCTCATGCTCTCTCTCATTCTCTCTCTCGCAAATAAATAAAATCTTAAAAAAAAATTTAAAAAATAAAATAAAATAAAATAAAATGTTATTTCATTTTCTATCATAGTACCCACCTTGCATAAACAAACTTGACATTGACCCTCCTCAACCTTTTTTATGGTGAGAGAATGAATTAGACTAGAATTCAGAGAAATTCCTACTCAGATACAGTATTGATTCCTCAGACTCTAAGTGAATTTCTAGCACTGGATAAAATTCAATTAAACACCTAGTATCAAAGAATACCGATGTTTATTCTCATTAAAGCAGGTAAATAAACTACATATCTAATACTATAAGATATGTCTTTGGGGCATAAAAAAAAGAAAAAAAAAAGCAGTTTGCATCCCTCACCTGAGTTTCATCAAAGATTCTGAAGTGCTGTGACAGGTAATGTACTATCCAATAAAAAAGTTCAAGAAAATATTTACTGTATTTGTTTGTTAGGGCTGCCATAATAAAGTACTATAGACTGGATGGTTTAAACAACATAAATTTACTTTCTCACATTTCTGGAGGATAAATGTTCTAGATTTAGGTGTCAGTCAATCTTCTCTCCTCAGCTTATAGATAGCTATCTTCTCCTTGTGTCTTCACATGGTCTTTGCTCTGTCTTTGGGTACAAATTTCCTCTTCTTATAAGGACAGCAGGCACATTAGATGAGGGCCCACCCTAATGGCCCCATTCTAACTTGATACCTCCTTAAAGATCCTATCACCAAATACAGTCACATCCTATGGTATTGTAGTTTAGGATTTTAGCATATCAGTTTTAGGGGGACCACAATTCAGCCCATAACGTAAACTATAAGATTAAAACATTCAGGTAAGTAATTTTTACTTTAAAGTTTTCTTATCTATAATTATATTCAGACACATTAAATAAATAAATAAATAAATAAATAAATAAATAAACAAACAAATAAATAAATAAATAGTGATCTCATTCATTTGAGCTGTCACTTGGATGGGAGTGTGACTATTCATGGATAACTATTTCACAGGATGTACACCCATCTGAGGAAATGAGCTCACTCATGTTAGAATATTAATGCTCCCTGTTATACTGTGACTGTTCATTCTCAGAGCTTCCCCATATAAATACATCCAAATGGCTGATGAGGGGTAGTAAATGCCTTGCTTGCTGAGATACATCTGACTCATTGAGGCTGCTCACCTTATTTAGAAATTACAACTTGGGCTTTTTCAGATTATCAAGATGATAGCAAATTTACAAATATAACTCTTTGAGAGACAAAAACAAAAGCTCAATACTCACTTGATTCTTATATATTAATTTTTTTCTATCAGGTTTTCCCAAATCTGCATAAGATTCAGTGAAAAGTTTAACAAAAAGTAGTAAGTGTAGAATGTGATTTCAAACTCAGGTAACCTGCCTCCACAACCATTTTCTTAAGCTCCACATGCTACTGCTTCACTAGGAATTAAAAACCTCATCACAAATTCGAGGAGAAGAAAGCATTCATTCTTAAGTATGATCTCAGTTGCAGATTTTCATTATATGTTCTTTATCAGACTGAGGAAGACCTATCTATTTTATTCCTACTTTGCTGAAAGTTTTTTCATAAATGTTATGTTGAGCTTTGTCAAATGCTTCTTTTCTATTAAAATAATCATACACTTTTTTCTTTATTCTTCTTTTGATATGGTGAACTATATTGATTGCTTTGCAAATGCTGAGTGACCTTGCATTCCTGGGGTAAATACCATTACCAAAATGCATTATCAAATTGATCATTATCATTTTATCCTTGTATTCAAGGACAAACTTTTGTTGAGTTTTTGTGTCTATGTTCATGAGGAGTAGGGATTTTTATCAATTTTTTTCTTTCATGTAATGTTTTATCTGGTTTTGGTATATGAATTAATGCTGCCTTTATAAAATGAGTGAGAAAATGTTTTTTCTTCTTCTCTGAAGGACTTTGCATAGTTTCTTTCTTAAATATCTGATAGAATTTATCATCCATGGCACTTGACCCTGGAGATTACTTGACCACCTTCTCTCTCAGCCTCTGCATTTAGTTTAACATATATTCATTATTCTTGGTAACAGTTTTTATATCTAATTAATTCAGGATGCTAGTAGTTGAGCTTATGTTAACCAAAGTTTAGTTTCTTCCTTTAAAACTACAGAGAATTTATATCTAATCAAAACATCACTAGATAATATTTAATGAAATTATTATGTATTGAACACATTATGATACTCCATATAAATTATCTCATTTAATTATTACATTTACCAAATAAAAGCTTGAACAAAATCTTTACATACTAAGAAATGGGCTCATTTTTTCAACATGGTATTCATGACTCTTAATGCAGTTCATACTGTGAACATATAAATTTGTATCTTCATGCTAAATTATTTAGGGAATTTCAATTACATCAGAGAATACTATTTGCAAGAATAGAAATCTTCCTTCAGCAAAGTGTATGCTATTTAAGCTAAAAAGTGGCTTTTTTATCATCTTTTGATAAAAATTTTTCTCTTCAATTTAAATATTCTTAGATCAATTAACTCTGATATAATAAAAATACCATATAGATGATACTCAGTTTTTTTTTTTGTTATTTTAGGTTTGTAAACTTAAGCTTGTTCTACATCATTTGTTAGCAGGGAAATGAAATTAATACAACAATGAGATACCACCACACCACTATTAAAATGGCCAAAATCCAGAACAACAATAACACCAAATGCTGGATAGGATATGGAGCACCAGGTACTCTTATTCACTGCTTATTCACTGTTATCCACAGTTATTTGGTGGTTTCTTATAAAACTAAACACGCTCCTACTATATAACCCAGAAATTGTGCTCCTTGGTATTTACCCAAGAGAGTTAAAAACTTATGTCCACACAAAAATCTGCACATGGATGTTTATAGCAGTTTTATTCACGATTCACAAAACTTGGAAGCAACTAAGATGTCCTTTAGTAGGTTCATGGATAAATAAGCTGTGGTACATCTAGACAATGGAATATTATTTAGTGCTAAAGGAAATGAATTATTGAGGGAAAAGACATGAGGGAATCTTAAATGTATGTTACTAAGTGAAAGAAGCCAATCTGAAAAGGCTACACACTCTAAGATTCAAACTATATGACAGTCTGGAAAAGGCAAAACCATGGAGACAGCAAAAATCAATGGTTGCAAGTTTAGAGAGGAAAGTACGAATAGGCAGAGCACAGGGGATTTATAGGGCAGTGAAAATACTCCGTAAGGCCCCATAATGAAGGATACATGTCATTATACATGTGTCTAAGCCTATACGTGTGTCTACAGCACCACGAGTGAACTGTGATATAAACTATGGACTTTGGACAATCATCATGTGTTGATGTAGGTTCATCAATTGTAACAAATGTTCCACTGTGATGGAGGATGTCAGTAATGAGCAAAGTTTTGTAGGGGCATATGGAAAATCTCTATACCTTCCCTCAATTTTGCTGTGAATCTAAAACTGCTCTAAAATGTGTCTTAATAAAAACAAGAACAGAAACGAACAGATGAAACTGAGCCCTGGAATTTAAATTATTATGTTCAAAATCATAGCTTTCAGAATCTAAGAATTAGATTCAAACTTAAAATAAATTACGTTTACTTAATGGTTAAATTTTACATTACAGTGTATCAGATTGTCCATATTTATTTGTCCTTCCTCTGTGTCATGAATTGCTGCTGGCCCTTCATGTCAACATTTCAACTTTGTCCTTTTGCCAAATTCCTGTCATCCTATAACTAGGAGTTTATGATCATGCCTGAATCATCTATTCTATATTCTTTTTATGTAAAACTTCCTGCCTTCCTCATGTCCACTTTATTTTTTCATTATACAGCCCAAAAGAGATACTAGCAAGTAAAAGTAGATAGTCCTGACTACAAATACTAAGCTGGACTCTCTTTTTAAAAGTCTAAGCATTCAAAGAAGGAGTTATGATAGAGTAGCAGAGCCAGAAAAGATTTGAAGGAGAGTTTTGACCCCAGATAATTTTGGTCCTTTCAACCAGGGAAGGAAGAATGAGAAATAATGACATCCATTGTATTGAGGACAGAGCCTATGAAAACTTATCTCCAAGTGAAGTGGATTTAGATACCAATTAGGGTTGAGCACTAAGTTCCTCAATAGCTCTGTGATGGAAGGATCTCAGTGGTGGACTTGATTTGAGTGCCCACTAATGATGGGCACTAACCATCTTGGTCTTGACAGTCTAGTAGGTGGTTCCAATGGCCAAGGCATGGGAAAAATGGAGCTGTAGGCTGAGCTGTGCACCCAAAAGAATGCCACCAACTGAGAAAAAAATGCACAGTAGCCAAGCCATCATAAATTGTCTATGAATGTCTTTTGTTATTGGCAAATGTGGAAGCCCTGGAATTCTTGGACAAGAGAAAAAGAAAGGGACTCATAAAATTAAATTACAATGTCTTTCTTGGTAAATGTGGTAATCTTGGTAAATGTGGTAAACTTGAATGTAGTCTATTATGGTAAAGGATGTTTCTATAATATGAAGTAGCTCAGAGTTAATTGATACACAGGGAAATTATACCAGTGTAATATGGAAGTAACATTGGTTTTCTCCATGTCAGGTTTTGTACCACAGACTGATTAGAGCTGAACATAAGTCCATTAACTCAGCTGAATGAAGTATGGTCTGGAAGAATGCAACATGGCGTATCCATCTTTGTCATTCTGTTTGGCCATAGGCCCTGTATTAAAACTGTTAAGGGAAAGCCATAACTCTTTTTCACATAGCCTACCATTATCTTTTACAAATGGCAAACATCTTCATAATATTTACTTATTGAAAATTTGAAAGGTATTTTTAGTTTGTTTGTGTGTTTTTTTAACAAAGCAAACCTTTTTCTTAGGATTATTTTTATTGATTTTAGTGTTCCAGTTACAAAATTTCTTAGGACGAAAGTGGCTTGCTTGCACCTAAGCCCTATTTTTTAATCATAGAACTATGATTTTTGGTTGTAATTTTGCTGAGCAAAGTAATTTTAAGATATACAAATATGCCATTTTAATAGAAATTAGTGTTTACATTATGCTTTTGATAAGAAATGCAGTACTTTATGTACTATAATGTTATAGAAAAAAATCACATATGTTTAAAAAACAGTTTCCAGATCATGAAGATGAAATGTGCCAGAAAAAACTTCAGTGTTCAAACTCAATTTATTTTTTGTTTAGAATTCTTGACCCAGGACACCTGGGTGGCTCAGCTGGTTAAGCACAGGACTCTTGGTCTTGGTTCAGGTTATGATCTCAGGGTGGTGAGATCAAGCCCTGCCTCAAGCTCTATGCTGGGCATGGAGTCTGCTTAGGATTCTCTCTCTCCCTCTCCCACTGCCCCTCCCCACCACCACTCACGTGTACACTCTATCTCTAAAAAAAGAAAAAAAAAAAAAGACTTACTGGCTCAACAATAATCTTTCAAAATATGGTCATATAGTTTAGCATCACTTGTCTAAAGGAACTAGAAGACTTAGTCATTAGAAATATGGGTTAAAATCTGACACTAGAGGAAACTTTCGACAGCTGCAAAATTCTTCCATGTTACCATTTCCACTCATTTATTTTTGTAGTTACATGGCATGTATGATTACTGCACTATGTTTTTTGATTAAGTCATAAATAATACAGGGGAGAGGCTGAGTATTTTACAAGTGATGACTTCATTTATTCAATTAGTTGATACATGATTATTGATCATTTAATGTGTTTTTGTATCATCTGCTAAGTACCATATATGAATAATGGTAATGTAGTGATTTAGAGAAGGAAATAGTCACCATGGAAGTGGGTGGTCAGGCCAGGTTTCTTTGAGAAAATGGGACACTTGATATTCAATGAAGAAGGCAAATTCTTCATATGGCATATTCTTTATGAACCTAGTTGTCCAATTTTATGTTTTTTAATTAACTTCATGTAGAGCCATAAAATTTACTTCATAAATATTTTGTAAAGCTTATTCACTCCTCTTAACCATCTTTATCTACAAAACACTTTACTTACTGAAAATTCTTCCAACTAATCTACTCCTCTCTTTTCTTGCAGAGAATTCATTGAAATACAAAGATGATCGTGTTTTAAGCATGTATGTATATACACACATTTAAATGCCTTTCTGACATTCTTTTTTTTTGATTATTATGTTATGTTAATCACCATAAGTTACATCATTAGTTTTGATGTAGTGTTCCATGATTCATTATTTGCATATAACACCCAGTGCTCCATTCAATACGTGCCCTCTTTAATACCCATCACCAGGCTAACCCATCCTCCCACCCCCCTCCCCTCTAGAAACCCTCAGTTTGTTTCTCAGAGTCCATAGTCTCTCATGGTTTGTCTCCCCCTCC
>NC_138370.1:101247300-101272155 GCF_054177405.1 Leptonychotes weddellii
ATTTCACCTCATTAATAGCCTTTTTGATTTTGACTTGGTTAGATTTCAGTTCTTTTACTTCTCCAGAAAGGGTTTCTATAATAACTTCCATGCTTTTTTCAAGCCCATCTAGCCTTTCTGACATTCTTAACATCAAAACTTTTTAGCAAAATCAACAAAACCCTCCATAATTTGACCTTCTTTTTTCTCTTTTATCTTCCTATAGGCTCCCCTTCATTCCTTTCTTTCTGCCCAGGAAAGTTTAAACTTAATTTATTCCACAGTAGTTAGCCTTTTCTGCTTTAGTGAAAGGGGTACTTGTTCATCCTTACCTCCAGAAGAGACTTACCCACTCAATCCCTGGTTAACACTTGCTTACCCCAAAAGTTTCAGCTCATGAACACTGATCTCAGGGATATCTTTCCTGACAAAAGTACTATCTCAAAGGTAAAACACATCAATATTAAGTCAGAAGACTTTATTCTTGAGCTATTTGTTTGGTGCTTATTATATGCCAGACACTTAACTTTTCACAAACAAATTATTTTAATTTTCAAAATAATCCTATGAAGTTATCAGGGTTTTAATTTAACATTAATTTCAGTGAATATATAATTAAAAAACAGGCTCTTCACTAGGTAGTAAAATTCATAGAAAGAAGTTTTTTCCCTTTATTATATACCAAGCATCTGGCACATATAGTATTTGTTGAATTAATGAAAGAATGAACAAGTGAATGGCAAAATAAATACACAGCAATAGCTTCTGAGCTCTTTCTGAATTTGTCATTCAGTTGCTCTTTGATCTGTTTTTTTTTTTTTTAGAGATTTCAACAGTGCTATAATCACCCACAGTTTTACAAACATATATTTT
Source organism: Leptonychotes weddellii (assembly GCF_054177405.1). NCBI lineage: Eukaryota > Metazoa > Chordata > Mammalia > Carnivora > Phocidae > Leptonychotes > Leptonychotes weddellii. The sequence continues at coordinate 101,248,153 of NC_138370.1, forward strand.
GGAATATTAAAAACATTGTATAGTTTTAAACTGATATTTCAAAAATAAGATTATAAATGAGAACATCAGAAACCTATCAAGATTTCAGGTATAAACAAAAAGGTAATGAATACCTTCTTAATGTTCAATCTACCTCTAACATTCTATCATTTTAATGAAATTTTCTAATGAGAGGGTTCTCAAATTTTCATATAAAATGTAGTTTTATTATTGCCAATCATGAATTGACATTTTGCAAATGAAAGATATTTAGTCTGAAATAATTAAATATTTATAAAATATTTATCAGTCAAGCACTATGACTCAAATAGTTTTGAGCAACATTATGGTATTTTATTATCCCATAAAATCTGTGGTAAAGATTGAGTCATCACTGTCATAATAATAAAATATTCGATGATCACCTTTATTACATGTGCTGCTTGGTAAGTGTAAACATATAAAAAAAATATAGGATGAACTGTCTTTAAGAAGCTTATAATAATTTAGTAATTTGAGGATAATGCATAAAAATAATTAGAAAAACAATGAACAGATTGCATAATTTTGTGAACTTGTTGGAAACTGACACTAAGAATTCAAGATTTTGGAAAACTTGAATGGATTAATGTAATTGAGGAAGTTTTCTGTCAGGAGAGAAGACTTGGACTAGACTTGAAAAAAAAAGAGCATTTGAATATCAGAGGAGAGATAGAAGAGGGAAGGCAGAGACACACCAAAAGGGCTTACTGACACATGTTCAGTGGGAGTGTAGGGAAACAAAGTGGAGAGCATTCCAAGACAGTCAAGAATTGGTGATTGGCACTTATGGGAAATAAAATGGGAAAGTGGATTTAAATAAACTAAATTTCAAATTATTGCTGACAAAAAAATTCTTCAAGGAGATAGTTTATGCTAAAAAACTAGAGTTGGGAAGTTATAGAAAAGTTTGGTAGGAAAGAAAAAGACAAAATAGATGACCTTGAAAACCCTGAAAAATTGCTACAAGAATTGTTGGGTGTAACTGTCACCAAATTTAAAATGTCCTAAATCAAACTTCAGTTCACCCAATAAGGTTCAACTTTTACTAATATATCTCCTCAACAAAAGGAGAAGGGATCATGTCTTTGGAATCCAGCTCTGGGTATAGTTTTAGTACAGAAAATAATGGATGTCTGGGCATTTAATGTGACATGCATGAAGCATTTCATAAGAAGGACTTTTTTCTCCTCCTTTTTAAAAGAATTTAGGGGCACATTGGTGACTCAGTGGGTTAAGCGTCCAATTCTAGATTTCAGCTCAGGTCATGATCTCAGGGTCATGATATCAGTTCCTGCATCAGGCCCTGCACTGAGCGTTGAGCCTGCTTAAGATTCCTCCTCTCCCTCTGCCCCACCGCTCTGCTTGCACTCTTTCTCTCTAAAACTCAAGAAAAAAAAAAAAGAAAGGAAGGAAGGAAAGAAGAAAGAAAGAAAGAAAGAAACTCTTCTTAACACTGCATTGCTTAAAATGATTCAGGGCATTCTCTGGCTTACCAAAGTGCAGGAGAGCAGTATTGTCACACTATATCTGGAAGATAATTTGTTTGCCATTCTACCTAGTTCTAAGAAGGTGTTAATATATAATACTTGATAAAAAAGTTTTTATGAAAGTATTTCTTCTCCTCCAAGATAATGGTGTTAAGTTTATTTAATTCCTACCAAATATTTTATAGATCTTTTTAAAAAGATTATTTTTATCATCATAGAGATAAAGAGTTAAATTAATAAAAATTATAGAGCAAAATTGAACCATAGAATAACAACTGAATTTAGCAAGGTGTGCTAAGGCACTATCAACCTCTTTCTTCTTATTATTTTTAATAGCACTAATTATAGCACTAGCAATTAGGAACAATGCTATATATCCTGATTGTCAAGATTATATAAATCCCTATATCCAAAGAAATTTTAAACCACTCTAATTTCATTTTGGATTTTGATTACTATAATTATACTCTACTAAAATAACTAGTATGAGAAAATAATATCAAAGCAGATGGATTATATTTTTTGGTTCATTTGTATTGTCACTCAGGTAAGTAGAGTCATAATGAATTGGAATGATAAAGTTTTTGACTGAAACTGCCCTTTTATCTTTGGTTCTCTTTTATACAAAAAGTGTGATAAAATTTGAATATTAGGAATGAGTTCAGGTTTCAGAGATCAATGTCTTTGCATTTTGTGTCTATGCTAATTTTTCCTCTACTTTCTTTAAATGGGAGAAAATCTCCAAAAAAAAAAAAAAGGATTTTCCAAATTAGATTAACTTCTTTCTATTGTATTTTGTTTCCTTTTTTTAATTTCTCCAATTACAATATTTTTAATATTTGTTGAATGGGATGACCTCTTTTTGAGGTGTGTGTATGTGTGTTTATGGTTCTTATTAGATCATAAGTTATTTGAAGCAAGGGACCACATTCTCTGCATTTTTTTTTCACTCTATTTCAAAGATTTATCCCCGTCATACTTCTGCCTTTCTCGGTCTCTGTTTCTGTCTCCCATACACACAAACCCAGAAAAACTCGACCCTTCAGAAAATATGAACAAGAGTGAATAGTACATTACAATAGGTGAACAAATAAATAGTGATACAAGTACCAACAAAAAAGTTAATATAATTTGAGTGACCAATTTATGAAGATTTTCTAGTGTTTGATGTAAGGGAGCAGGGAAAATAGTATGATGATTGTAGGAAGATCATGAGGGGCAGGAAAGAAAATCAAATTAAAAATTAATTTTGCCCCCATGTATGGATAACTTCTGACCATCCATAAAGAAAGGAATATAATGCTGCCAGGTAGCTGCCTGCTCTGCATAAGGGAACTGTTTGGGATCTAAGGGTGCGTTGTTGCCACTGAGCATTGGCACTCAGTAGTGGAGGAAGCCTGGTGAAAGGAAGGAGGCATATGTTGAGTATATATTTAGGCTTTATCCCTGAAAATTTGGCTACTTGCTTAATAGAAACAATATTGAACAAGTCCTGAGATGGTTGAGAAGGAACATGTATGTGTCAATAATCAAACAGGAAAAAAAAACAACAACTCTAGGTATTTCAAGGAGAAAAGGATCTAAAAGAGGAAAATAGATGCTTATAAAACCATTGAAAGAAATGGAGGAAAGAAAGTCAGGCAGGGGCATTAACAGCACTGCTGGCTTTGGGGCTATTTCCAGTGGTCCTGCCTTCTGGAAGTGCTGCTCAACCAATACAACTGCCAAATAGTCACAAAGTGGTTGACTAAACATTGGAACATGGAGCCTCACCACGGCAAATTCGCCTGTTTGTGAGACGTTGCTTGCCAATACCACAGTTACCGGAAAATAACTTCTACTTCACTTCTGTCTTTCAAATATCACAAATCTGCAACTCCCTGGCAGAATCAAACTTTCATTCACAACTTTAAGTTTTAAGGATTATGAAAACTGTAAATTTCATCCTTCTAATTCTTGTCATAAGGAACAAATATTGGAGAGGTTGAAGACAGATTCCACTCAACAATGGGCAATATTTAACACAGGAGGCTGACTTGTTGAACAGGAGAGTTATCCTTTCTATTCTTCTATGTGGCTCTGTTGACAAGCATTCTTGTTGAACACAGTTATTTTCACGCTCTGAGATTGTTCTAAATGATTCTCTCACACACCTCTTTACCAGACCTTGTCACAAATATCCCCATCTTCTAACCACGCAACTTTTGACATTTAGCTCTATACTCATGTATAGGAAGATCTTTATCTCTGTCCGTCTATTCCATGCAAAGTGGACAATAAAATGGTCATTTAGGGAGAATTTTTTTTCTCCATTTCTGACTATTGATATTACATCATGCAAGACCATCTCAAAGCAGGTTCTTGTTTTTTCATACTTATATAAGTTGTTTTAGGGATCATTTCATTAAGGCCATACATGTTGGTTGAAGGAGAAATGGCAGTGAGTAGGTTCAGGCATGCTGGGATTGTGAGCAATAATCTTGGGCAATTCACATGTGATCCCAGGCCCTATTCAGGCTGACTCTGAACATTATATTATCGCTTGGTGCTGTCAGGTTTGCTCGACTTTCTATCTAGGAAGATGAAATCGTATCCAGATGATGTTGGGTGGTTTTGAGTTGCATGGTTACTTCCTGGTGTTTCAAGATCAGGTACAGCCGATTTCAAAGGTTATTATCTAACCAGGAGCAATTTCTCTAAGAAAAAGTATTATAGTTAAAAGGTACAAAAGACTTTTGTTCCAAGAACCTAAAAATCTGCACTTGATCTTAGCCAGAGAAGCAGGCATTGCCCTAGAAATATTTCCTGGTGACAAACAGCACAAGATGCATTGCCCCTTATTTTGATAAACACTAGAAGAGACTCGGCATAGAGTTATGAAATGGTATTGCATACGTAGAGAGCAGCAGTCAATTCACTGTTGGCATAACACAGATTATAAGACTGAGAGTTAAGAAACTAATAGATACCAGTCAAGATCCAAGTCAGATCCACAGGAGGCTGACTTGTTGAACAGGAGAGTTATTCTTTCTATTCTTCTATGTGGCTCTGTTGACAAGCATTCTTGTTGAACACAGTTATTTTCATGCTCTGAGATTGCTAATATACTGTGGATCTTGATAACATACTAAGAAATTGAAACTTTATTTGATAGGAGATGAACTCTTGGGCTGTGAGGGTTAATTCCAGCAGGCTTGAACTTATTTTTATTTCAGTAAAAATTATAAACATACCTGCTTGGCACTGACATCCAATCCGCATGAAACATATTGATTAGTAGTGTTGTTTGGTAGCCATAAGTCTTAGAAGTTGCAGGGCAGTTTGCACCATCTTCTAAACATCATTTGATAACAATGAGACTAGTGATTTGCCCTGGTATTGGTAAGACCCCTGTATTATGTATCCAGAATATGCTTGCATGACCAGTAGGATATAAAGAACCCTAACTGAGACTGAATTGGGTCCCCTTATTCTGAAGAGTTCCACTCATATGTTGGTTGTTTCTTAGTCAAGAAAGAAATTTGTCATGGGGTGTCCCTTATAGATGGAGGATGGCAGAAGCTTACACCTAGCCTTTCTAAATACTTTGTTGTGAGGCAGCTTTGGCTGTGATGTATATTCTTACTTTAATGCTGTGTCTATATTTCACCTTTTTCTGAAATAAATGAGATTTATCAGCATTGTCATTTTGGGTCCTATGAATCTTTCTTAGGAATCAGAATCTGCATAAGTGTTACATTAGGGCAAGCCACATTGAAATTATTAATGAATGGTATTGTTGGATGTAGATATCAGGGAGATCACGCACATGTTTCTGGTTTGGATGGCTATAGATAGAAGTATAGTTAGTATCCACATAGAAAAAAAAAAAAAGCCCCAATTAGAAGTTTGAATGTTATTATATCAGGGCTGAAATTCATTGAGGTTTGGAAAACAGTGTTGTCTAAAGAGTAATTGTAATCAGAAATCTAATGGATATTACTTTTAAATTCAAACACATTATCATGTATTAATTTTTGGTAATTTCCATAGAGTGTTCAGCACTATACTCGAGCACTCCAATTTTGCTTATAAGCATAACTTACAAAACAGTTTCCCTATCTCACTAACAAGAAAGGATGGTCTGTTTATTATCTGGATGCTGTGAGACACAGATCTATCCTTTTATAATGGAGTTTCTACTATACCAATGCTTAAGTCAGTGCATGGATGGTCCTGTGTTAGGTGTTCTTAAAGGATGTAAATAAAAGGTTGCTGGCTCTGACAGTCAGTAAAGGCCCTCTTGAGCATCACTAGGGGCAAGTTATAGGAAATCAAGACCTTTCTAATTTACACTTAGACCCTATCAAATGCTAGATGATTTTATAAAAATAACTAACTATTGGCCTTCTCTTCTCTGATTGCAAGACTGAATCTTCTGGCTTCTCCAGTGTGTCTCACTAGTCATTCATTTGCAGATTTGATAGGAAGACTTTAGGTTAGTGTAACTGCTCTAACAGTAAGTAGCAGAAACTTATTCTCTAAACTTCCCAAATCACAGGAGGGTTTATTCCAGTCCTAACTGTCTATGTGTTAGACATTTATTGCATCACTGTTGACAGGATAGGGTATTCCCAGTGAGCATGCCATCTGACATTCCCCAGTCTGTTCAAATAAAGAATTCACTTACATTGTGACCATTGGAGTTTGGGGTGAAGGAATGGTATGAAATGGAATATTCCATTCAGAGACCAACCATGACTCATTTGGGTCTCTGCACAGATGGATAAATTGTCCCAGAGAAGTTTGGAGAATTGAATCAGATCTCTGATGTGTGCAAGTGGCAGAATGTCTGATCTCTGTTACAATACTGTTTTCTTATGGTTTCCATTCTCTACTTATATTACCAGAAATGAGAGATTTTGAAATTTAATTTTTTCATTACTTAGAAACATTTTCTCCCTTTCTTCTGGTACCACAGCTTTTCTGTAAAGAACTAATTCAACATGGTTTGGAAGAGCTCCCCCTGCTCTCCACAACCCCCCAACACACACACTCTGGATGCAAACTGGGCATGTGTCCAGGCTTGATCAATCAGAATACTTATTACCCTGACCACAGTGCTCAACATATGATTTAAAGTGGAACAGAATTTCCCTTAAGACTTTTAAAATGTACACTAGGAGAGAGGTGTTCTCTGGAATCATGAACTGCTGGTCACCTTTATTGCAGATGGTCAGAGCCCACACACAGAAGATCCCCTCAGAAACAACTGGAGTGAAACAAATTACCAAGGGAACTGGAGATGAGTGCAGTCAAGATGCTATCGGATGGTACATAAAGGCATCTTATTGCCTACAAGGAAGGAGAGGAAAGGAAATGGCTCTAGGTCACTCAACAACCTACAACAAACTAATTGAGATTTGGGGGGCGCCTGGGTGGCTCAGTTGTTAAGCGTCTGCCTTCGGCTCAGGTCATGATCTCAGGGTCCTGGGATCGAGCCCCGCATTGGGCTCCCTGCTCTGCGGGAAGCCTGCTTCTCCCTCTCCCACTCCCCCTGCTTGTGTTCCCTCTCTCACTGCCACTCTCTGTCAAATAAATAAAATCTTAAAAAAAAAAAAGAGATTTGGAAGAGGTTATCAATGCCTAGGAGATAACAGATGAAAGAAATAGAACAAGATAACTCAATGCACTTTACATTTAAACCAACATTCTTCTGTCTATATCTTACTTGTCTTACTCATGCCTATATTTTTACATTAATTTTTATAACATCTCTTTCAATTGAGAAGGAATCAACATCATGCTTCCAGTTTTGAAGATGATTAGTGTAGGTTGAATTGAACTGTCTTACAGTTAGGAATAGGAATGAGAAAGATAAGCCTGCCTAGAAGCAAAAATTACTTAAATCTATAATATTGCCATTACTTATTTGTAAATACTCTTTATATGAAGGCTGATATATTGGGATGTTGATTTTAAGGCCACCCTCAAATAGATCATGTTTTTATTTTGGAAAGAATAATCCTATGAGTAAGTGCTAAAAACTTGCTTCATCACAAACAGAACCCAAGTTTTGAGAGAAATCCATGAACAACTGTGTGAGCACTATAGTATTTTTGATCAGTAAAGTGCAAAAGAAATCCAGCACAGGTCGTTAAAAACAAAAAACCAGGGCATTTATTGAATGCTTCGTATTCACCTGACACTGGGCTCAGCTCTAAGGAAACAGTAAATGTAACACAAGAAATGGCAGCAATACATCACTTGGGGTTGAGATATCTCTAGGTAGAATTTGGATGAAGTTGTTAAACACAATAAACTTACTTAGTTTGCAGTATGGTTTCACAATCTTCAGAGAGTGTGACATAAGACAAATTCAGCAATTCAAGCTTAGGTTACAGTCTTAAGGACTGAACAAAAGCAACTTTTAAAAATTCCATTTACAATAATCCTACTTCTAATTTTGTATCGCTCCCAGTGAGTTTACAATTAAAGTCAAGGGTTGGCCAGAAATCTAAAAAAAAAAAAAACAAAGAACAAAAAAGGAATAAGAAACTTTGATAATGAAAATTGGTATTGAGTACTGAGCATAAGGAAGAGAAAAAAAGCTTGTAATCATTTTTTTTTTTTGAAGTTACTATGTTAACTGGAAATTAGAAGATTCTGTTTTTATACTGGCTATGTGACTTTGGGCATAATTAGGTTTTTTTTTTTCCTAAATTCAGTTTCCTCCGTTAGGAAATAATAAAAATTATATAGTTATATAGTTATTATCTCATAAGACTTTATAGTAATCAAGATAACAACCTGAAAACATTTCACACATCTTATAAAACACAATAAATATGTAAGGCAATTTTTTTATGGTGATGGTGGTTCTGATTGGTTTATGTTAGATAAATAAGTATCCTTTTTGAGTAGAAAAGTTGACACAATGTCAAAATGAAATGATATTCCCACATCAACCGGTTGTTTACAGAAACAATGCTACACTACAGTGTGGTTAGAGAAGGGTGCAATAAATTGAATAACATTTTATTAATAAAATTCTTGTAAAATAATCATAGTAATATTGATAGTGGTGATAATCATAAGTATGGTGTTAGGGAGAAAGAGGAAAAGGGAAAATAGATTTCCAGTGCGGAGTACAGAAAATTATTTGATAGAAATTCATCTTTCTAACAGTTACTTGTCTGAGTATAAAAGGAACAAGAATAATTTATGCATTTAGAGTACAAAATGAAGAAAAATTCATTTAGCATTCAAAGAATGTGAGTGGGTCATGAATGGGGCATGGTGGATATTATTAGCAAGAATAAACAAATGATTACTCTAAGCTGATTTTCAGTTTAAGAGCTTGGTAACTCTGAGTGACCATCCAGTTCCTTACCCTCTCACTTCCACTTCTATTTCTCCTCTTTTTCTGTGGGAAAGTTCCTTTTGGTACTGCCAATCCATAGATTTAAAAGTACTGACCTGGAGATTAAAAAATGTTTAGGCAACTTCATCTAACTTCTTGTTTCACCAAATTTCATCTGTGCTTTGATTACTTTTCCTATCTTTTCTCTTTATAGTTTGGAACTCATATGTTCTATTTATTTTTATTTAAATTTACCCTAATTCTTTTAGAGTACTTAAAACAAAAACATTACAAATTAATCTTCCAGAAGAAAGATGACTGCATTACCTCTCTTCCAACATGTACTCCATATTTAAAGTTCTAACCTTTGCTGATTTATATAAGACATTATAATTATTGTTCTCTACATTCAGTGGTTACTTCAAAATCTGTTGTTTTTAAAAGTGCATTCATCACACTCTGGTTTACTAGTGTATAACACTTCATGCATCCAACTCATGTATCACCACAGTAGTAAGTTATATATTTGCCTATATCCTATGCTACTCTGTAAGCTATTTAAAGGTACATCATATTTAACTCATTTTTATATATGTTCTATATGTGTGTGAATTGATTATTTGAATCAAATTCAATTGTGAGAAACATTTCTTCTTAATAAAATATATGAACATCTAATGTAATCTCAGAATTCTTAATTCCCACTATATTTTATAAATTAATGATACATTTAGTGTTTTTATGATACATTAGTTTTATCATATATTTTGGTGCTCTACAAAAACTTTGCTAGCTTTTACTTCTAATCTCGTTCACTTAGGAATAACTATTATTTAGACTGGTAGGTCTTGAAATTTCTTAAGTCCTTGACCTTAAGTGGAGAACGTGGTGTAAACTTTGGGATTCTTTCTCACCCCTCCCCACCAGCTTTTGCATAAGAACCTCCTGATGTTAATCCAAGGTCCTCAGGTAAAGAGTTTAGCATCTAAACAGGTGGCTGCTTAAAGAGGTTTTTTTTCCAACTTGCCCATAATTATTTGAAACTCCAAATATCCACTTCACATCCAATAAGGAACTAGGGCAACAGAGGCAGAGTCTGTATTAGTTTTGGAAAGAGCAGCAACACTGGGCATGTTTCAAATCTGAAAAGATGCTGTCGTTTTCAATGAATGGGAAGAGTGAGGGGCACTTGAAACAAAGGAAGGGGAAGCCAGAAAATTGACCAAGCTAAAGTCAAGCCAGAGTGTTAACCTCAGACGGAATAACAGAAGCAAGCTAACAGGTGTGGAAGTCAGGAGAAACTGTATATACTACTTACTTCCTGGCAAAAAAGTATATCAGAACATACTATTGTCATATAAAATAGTATATACAGTAGTTTAGGCAAATTGCTCAAATATACATATGTGAGGGAAAAAAGACTAGAAGAGAAAAAAAATGCCAAAAGTATCTATGCTTTACATTTTATATTCCAAACTTTCTTGTATTTTCCTGGTTGTCTACAATGAACACAACCTTATAAAAGGAAGGTATATTTTGTGTTCCTGGCTAGAAAGAGGGTGCAAATCCAAAAGACAGGGGTTTAATGGCAAAGCTGACTGGAAGACAGCATGTGGTTTCAGAAGCCAGTGCAGATGAAAAAAGGCAAGAAGTGACTCAATGCATTACGAGCATAGCAGGAACTGGGTTTAGATTCCAACAGATGGAGCCAATGAAACAGGCTATCAGACCCCAGATATTCCTGGGTGTGGTATGGTGCTCTTAGTAGGGAAAAGGGATTGAAAAACCATTAATCCAGTGGGTCATATTTCCAAGTGCTCTGTTTTACCTCCCTGAAATAATAGAAGTCAAAAAAAATTATTGAGAACTCACCAACATGCCAGGGACTTCTCTGAGCATTTTATATAATTTTTATGATCTAATCCTCATTAACACCCTATGAAGTAGGAAACTATATGTCTATTTTACAGAGGAGGACTCAGAAGTTATATAGAGCTAACATCACAAAGCTACATTCAGGCCAGCTTTATCATAATATACTAGCTTCCTATTTCTAAACATTGGTGATCTATTGCATGAAGGTGTTTGTCCCATCTCAATTTAAGAAAGAACAGCCAGCCACTGGAGAGCAGAAAGATGATGGTAGAGAGGCTAATGTGGCAGTAGGAATGAATGACAATGCTGCAGTGTGGCATCTGACTCTCCCTAATAATGGCAAATTTCATTTTCATATGCAGGACTGTGTTAAGTAGCTGTGCTAATGTATTTTCATTGTATCATGAGTCTCTTATTCTCTTTTTGTGCTCATGCCCAGACAAATAATAACATGGATTGGGAATCTGTGGTATGAGGGAAAAAACGTAGCTTTTAAACTGCCTTTAAAAAAAATTATTAACTAAGGCAATATATTTATGAGAATGGTGTTTAATTTCCCTGCTTCATCCCTAACTAGACTTCCTGTCTGATTTATGTTAGTGCTGTATAGCAAGACACCAAGACCAAAGACTCCAAGCAAAGCAGGAAACAAATAATGGTCCTGGCATTGAAGAAGCTTCAGAATTAGAACTGTCATAAATTGGGGATCAAGAAAGAACCAGCAGTCAGAAACTATCAGTTGAGATTAATGGAAGGAACAAATTGAGACAAAAATCAAGGTTAAGTTAATAGTTGAGAAAGCAATTATAGTAAGCAGTATTTATAGCCTAAGATACAAGAAGACCTTAAACTCAGGTGACTTCTATTTCAGAAAGCAAACCCCATGGCTTCTACCTGCCAAAAGAGTCAGATGTTATGAAGCCACTCATATAAAAAAAAAAAAAAAGTGGATGCGCCTTAGAAATGTGTTGAGTGTACGCAGCTGATGAATCATTGAATATTACATCAAAAACTAATGATGTATTATATGTTGGTTAATTGGATTAAAAAAAAGAAATGTGTTGAGTAGCATGTAGTCTTGCTTTGGGAGAAATGTATAATCAAGTAAAAAAGAATCTATATATAATAATTCTTCTACACACACCTATCAAGAGGTGAAGAAAAATGTACAGTTATTTATGTATAAAAGTCTAAGCAGAGTTGAAATGCCTTTATTAGATCTTTAAATATTATGATAATCACAAATAAGAAAAAAATATTTGACTTAACCTTGGCCCAAATTTGGTTATATAAATTTATTACATAATGTTAACTTATGTAATTACTTGCAAACTTTAATTTCTCCCTCCAATATATTTGGCCATGATGACTATCCTTTGAAAAATCGATTGGAAAGAATTCTTCCAAGACAGTGATAAAGAGGAAGATTCAATCTGTGTTACAAGGTCTGGTTTGATGTAAATGTTTTCCTTAAATATTTTAAGAAGTACATGAAAGATGAATAATTCTAAAGAAATCATTCAATTATTTGAGATGTGCTCAAGCTATTTCTATGAAATGGACAATTTTAATCTTAATGGCATAAAAATAACCATTTAAAATGCTCAAAGATGGGGTGCCTGGGTAGCTCAGTCAGTTAAGCATCTGACCCTTGATCTTAGCTCAGGTCTTGATCTCAGGGTTGTGAGTTCAAACCCCGCATTGACCTCCATGCTGGGTGTGGAGCCTTCTTAAAAAATAAATAAAATAAAACAAAATAAAACGCTCAAAGATACTATGGGTCAGCAATTTGAGTGGAGCACCATCTGGTCCATATCCAGGGCTTCAGCTGAAAAGACTGGAAGACTGGAAGTGACTTAACAGGTGGGAGCTGTTAGATCTGAAGTCTTCCTCATCCGCATATCTTATGATTGAGGCTCACTGCTGGATGGACCCCTACTCATGCCCTCTCCACGTAGCTACTTAGACTTCCCTAAAGCGTGATGGTTGGGCTCTAACAATAAGAGTACTAAGGAAGTCGGTGGAAGTTGTATTACTTTTTATGACCTAATACAAAAAGTCACACAGTCTCACATCAGTATAGTCACAAGCCCACCCAGATTCAAGGAGAGGGGCTTTGACCCAACCTATCCATGGAAGGGATGCCAAAGTAAAAATGCGAAAAGAGCACATGGGATGAGCAATACCATGCACATTTTTAGAAAATAAATTTGCCACAAAGTATGAAACACATTTGACTGTGTTTACAAATCAACATAAATAAGTATAAAGAAAGAAAGTAATATTATGACATTAAACAATGTTATTTTTGTGCCACCAAATGCATGCTGGAAATACAGAAACTGCATGTATTTGTAAGGAAAGAAAATTCAATCTCCACTGTTTAATCTTTAGCTTCAACGCCTTCATCCTAGAGACTAGGGGTCTTCAAAGCTCCTAGATCTCCTTATCATGGTAGAAATGTCCATTTTAGTCTATAAATTTAAGAAATGGCCTGTTTTCAAGAGATTAACAATGGGTTGATTTGTGAAAATCCCATTGAAAGGTAAAAGCAAATTGGAAAAATTCCAGTATCACTGTCATTAAAATTTAATTTTGCCTAAAGATCTAAGTTTATTCATACTATTTTTTTTTTCAGAGATTGAAAAACTGGTTCAGAAGATAACAAAAAAGATGGAGGGGCAATCACATATGTTCAAAACTACCTAAAGCACATATTGATTTGGTTGATTTTTGAAAACATTAGCAAGGGGAAAATTTTGCTGAAAAAGATGTACATATTGATTTTAATCAATTGCATAGTAATCAGTATTCTTTAATCCATTTGATCATTAAACAGTAAACCCTAAATTTTATTTAATCTAGGTACTAATGTTTCTGGTATTCCTTTTTTTTTTATATTACTTTTTAAGGAAAATATGGGCAAGTTGCAGGACAGACATACACAAAATAACAGAAATTATTTTAGAATTATTTATTGAGAATAAACTTGTCAGTTTTATACAAATGAGAATAGTCCCCAAATTCATAAAACATGTCAAACCAAAACTAAGATCATGCATTTACATTCACAAAAGATATGAGTTTTATTTTAAAAGATTCATATAATAAATTTTTTTATAGATTTGACATTCAGATACTCAATTTAATGTATTCATTAAACAGATTATTTAGCTCGTTAACTAGCCAGTCAATTAGATCAAAACATTTTATCTAGCAATTATATGTTTTAATATTCATGGTTAATAACAATACCAGTTAAAATATTCTAAAGCGTCTTTTCATAAAACATGGTTGAATAGTTTTAGATACTAATAACACCATTCCTGGGATTAGAATCTAGTGTATTTTATGTTTTGGCTAAGGTACATTGCCAAGTATGAAGAGGAATTTTACCAGGTTTCCTATTTTTCACTTCCACTAATGCTCTCATATCTATGCATTCCTACTTAGTAATCTTTCATGTGTATTTTATCATGTTCATTCATTATGGATATTTTCACATAATAGACTGTACTCCAAAATACATAGTTATTCAAGCAGTGCCTCAGACCTAGGTGCTGGAGTCGGAAACAGGTTTAAATCCATCCTATAACAATTACAAACTGTTTGGTTCAGGTGTACTATTTAAACTCTCTGTACTTCTGTTTCTCTAAAGGTAGAGAAGTACCTACCTATCGTGTTGTAGTGAGGATTATATGCAAATATGTAGCTATACCTATATGTACAAATACACATATACATACATATAGAGACACAGAGACAGAAATCAGAGAACAGTTGTTGTAACACAGAATGCTCCCAATAAATTGTTTTAAAGCTTAATTGCTTTCTATTAACCTGACTTTGAGTTTTGTCTGTTTATTCCCTTCTTTAATCTGACTGATGGCTTCTGATGGTTAGAACATTTATCTGAAGATATGATATATTTTATAATTTAAGGCAAGTACAGGGGAAATGTAATAATCTTTTTGATTGTTTACTATTTTTTAGGTTACTATTATAATACTACAATTTCTCTTCAATATTTTTAAAAATATGGAATATTTCTACTTTTTGGAAGAAGTTTCCCAAGAGGGTAGATGCATCTAGCTCTGTTGCTAAATCTTAAATATCTCTTCCATTCAAACTCCTCTTTTCTCAATGTAACTTTCATATTACCAGTTAATTTTATTTTCTTCTAAGTAAAAATGCGTAGCAGAGAAATAAAGGGTGTGTAGAAGTAAGAAGTAACCTCACTGCCAGAGCTGTTAAGATTAATTGCTGAGAGGGCGCCTGGGTGGCTCAGTTGGTTAAGCGACTGCCTTCGGCTCAGGTCATGATCCTGGAGTCCCTGGATCGAGTCCCGCATCAGGCTCCCTGCTTGGCAGGGAGCCTGCTTCTGCCTCTGACCCTCCCCCCTCTCATGTGCTCTCTCTCTCTCATTCTCTCTGTCTCAGATAAATGAATAAAATCTTTAAAAAAAAAAAAGATTAATTGCTGAGAAATGAAAGCAAGAGTAGAAGAATGTAAACATGTCAATGATGTCTCAATGTTCTTTGGTGAATCATACATGTATACATTAAATACAGGCTGCATGCAGGAAGAAATAAATCTTGTTAAGACAGCAGAGAAAGATAGTGTGTATAAAGGAAAACATGTCTAGTATTCACTGTAATACTCAAATACCATCTGCACGGTAAATGTGTGTTGTGAGTATGTTTATATGCAATAATATCTTGGGGATTTATAAAGATAAAAATGAATGCATTGAGAGTAAGTGTAAATTCATTCTTTAATAATGACATCACAACTGACAACAATAGCAACCACCATTTATTGTATAAAATGCGCCATGATCTCTTATGAGTTTTGCATGCATTCTCTCTTTCAATCACTTTACCACCTCCATGGGGTAGGTGGCATAAGAACTTTGAGGCTTAGAGAGATTAGTTTGTCAAAACCGTAGTGCCTGTATGCCTGAGACAGTGCTCAACATTTAGGTTTTCTCTACTCCTAATCCCATGTTATTGACCACCTTGATTTAATGAGAATATATATTTTGTTATCTATATACAATAAATTAGAAGGAGGAAACAGCCTTTTGAATCATACTGAGAATGGCAATTAATTAAAATTTTTTTTCTAATTCTTGTTCCATATCATTTTCAAGAGTGTATATTAGCACCATACAGCAGATCCTGTTTTATAAAATATTTTGTCCTGGACTCTATCTGCTAAATGTGGATAGTTCATTCTTATAACAAAGGTGTGACATCCACTGCCAGTCTGGCCCCTGTTTTGTGACCTGTTACATCCTTTGAAATTACGATGAAGGCAAGATGATAAGCCATCCTCTGAGTGGCTTGACAGAATTGTGGTTAACCGAAAAACAGTATTTTTGCACAAGAGTGATGGTTTCTCAGTGTCCAAGACTGAGGGCAGACATGGTGGAAGATGACACTCTTCAACTGCCTTCTTTACCCTGGGCAGTTTTGTTAACTCAAGAAGAAAAACATATGCTGTTGAACCCCAGTTGCAATTTTCAGCTAAGTAGCATGATTACGGTAATCATAATTTCTTCAAATATTAAAATGGACTTGTTTTTAGTTGCAAATTTTAATAATTTATTATTAAATTATCTCACAAAAGTGAATGCCCTGTGCTGCATTAGAAGTAATCAGTAAATATTTGATGAATGAATAAAATACTGTTTTTGTATGGTTTTACCTTTTTTGGTGTCTTTATGGGAGAATTTTTGGAAGTAACAAGAAACTAAATATAGAAGCTACAGTTCTCTGTCTCTCAAATAATGTTCTTGGTTTTCGTTGTCTTTGGCTCTCGGTTTTTCCATTGAGGAAATCCCCCTATATTATGAAGATGAAAAGAGTTAAATGTTTACTCATCAGAAGAGTTATATTTTGCTTCAAATCATACCTTAAAAGAAATTATTTGTTGTCTTAAACTCTGGTGTATACACTTTAAAAATTTGAAAAAATCAACTGGCAACATCATTACTAAAGATTTCAGTTAATTGAACATTTAAATTCTAAACATTTTGCAGTGTGTATGTTCCATTATCATACTTTTACTAATTTTTTAGTTTACTAATACTCTTAAAAAGTAAACAAAATTTTTGCAAGCATATTTATAGTACTACTATTGTATTTTGATCAACATTTCTGTAATTCTATATTAATCTAAGGGTTATTATAAATGAATTGTTTAGCCGATACCAAAGTTTTTCATACTTTTTAATTTTTACTTTTTAAAGATTTATTTATTTTTGAGAGAAAGAGACAGAGAGCACGAGTGAGGAGAAGGGCAGTGGGGGTGGGGGGTTTTAAGACTCCCTGCTGAGTGTGGAGCCCAAGGCTAGGCTCCATCCCACAGACCCATGAGCTCATAACCTGAGCAGAAACCAAGAGTTGGTCGCTTAACAGACTGAACCACCCAGGCACCCCCACACTTTTTTAAAGCTATGAAACCCCTTATCAACAGAATGCCTTCATAGTGGTATAATATTATAAACCAAAGAAATAAATTAGTAAAATTAAAAGGAAAACACCCCATTTTCGAGTGGGTGATGGTTTCAAAAAGCCTGTCTGAAAGAAGTCTTCATGGTTAAGGACTCTTGAAAAATGATCCTAGAACAGGAGTTCTTAAAGCCTCACCCACAGACCCATGGAAGATCTTTCTGGGAGTCACCAAGACACTCTCAGAGAATTATTTTTTGGGGAAATATGGCCATATTCCATAAAAATATGCCATTTGTGTTTACATGTAATGGATTTATTACAGCCATTTTAAAATAAATTAATAAGCATTCTTTTAAATGCTTCTCACTTATAGTTTCTATACAAGCAACATAAGCCAAAGCTATTTTGTTCCTCAGTAATTTTATAAGATGCCATTTTAGAAATGACCCTGTACAAAAAGTCACCACATGACATATGCCATGATGAAGCAGCATTATATTTTCATGTATTCAACGGAATATCTGGGTCTGCAAACAAAGGAGAGGCTTCACTCCCAGTCCCTTGACATGACCCACTTGAGAAATCTGTCCTACCTGTTTATTTTCTATAGTTTCAGAGGTCTGTTTCCCAGAGAAGAAATACTTCCACCAAGAGATAGCAAGAGCTCCCCTAATCATAAAGCTATGGATGTTACTTGGTCATTTTAGACTTTTTGTCCCAGTAGAAGAGTTGCTAAGGAAAAGAGTTACCAAGCTGGCCAAGGCATTTCACTCTGATTGCCACAAAGAGGTAGATTTGCTTCTTCATAGTGGTAGACAGGAGGGTACATTAGGAACTCAGTAATCACTGGGGCATTTTTTGGTGCTTTTATATCAAGTTCTACCTATAAACAGGCTATTATAATCATGGATATGGTAACCGGCATCTTAGACCTCTCTCTGACATAGATATTGGTCACCCCAATCATCAAGAAACCTAGACCGGTACAAATGGTAACAACATGTAAGGGAAATCTAAAAGGAAGAGGAAGACCGTGGGACCTTCTGCAGCAGAAAAACCTGTAGGTTATCCTAGTGATCCTCTTTTTGTACATTTTCTTCACAAACTGTGACCATTGACTATCTTCAATAATGTATGACTGTATAGAGTGAAGCTAAGTATCACAAGATTGAGTAGGTGTTAGAGGATAAAGAGTAGACTGTAGCAGATTATCTCTGATCCCTTCACATTGCTTTTCTCCACTTTTGTATTCTTAGTTCCTGATTTTGTATATTATACACTTGAAGACAAGTAACTATAGTTTACTCTGAGCACTGCTATGGGATAGTGGAATCCTCTTTGCCCACTACCAGAGGACCAAAACCTTCCTGTCAGGTAAAGCAATTAATCAATTATTGACAGGTGTAGAGAACTGTGAAAGGCCATATCTTATTCTATTTTTCTTAAAGCCCACATCTTATGCTCTAGCTGGGTGAAAGGGATGAGAGTAATTTATTGTATAGTTTCCCCAGGAACCAGGCTAAAGCTATCCTCTGCAGGACTTTGCCTGAGATAGTTCCCTTTTTTTGATACCTCCCCTTCTCTGTCTTGTTTCCTCATTCACTTTTTCTCTGGTAGCATTTTCTTAATAAGTAATTTGGGTGTGAATACTTATCTCAGGGTCTGCTTTTTGAAAACCACAATCTAAGACCAGAAACAATTTTTTTAATTTTTTTAAGATTTTATTTATTTATTTGAGAGAGAGAGATCATGCGGGGAGGGGCAGAAAGAGAGGAAGGGAAGCAGGGTCCCCACTGAGAGTGGAGCCCATTGTGGCCCTCAATCTCATGACCCTGAGATCATGACCTGAGTCTAAATAAAGAGTCAGATGCTTATCTGACTGAGCCACCCAGGTGTCCCCAGAAACAATTTTAATACAAGGATGTACATGCTTATAAAACCATTGGAAACATGGCACAAAACTGCCCTTCCAGAAAAAAGACCACCTCTGACACAAGTAGGAATGAGGGAAAACAAATAACAACACCACTAGAGCATTTTGAATTAAAAAACTTCACCATCATAGCTGAAAACTAGGTAACAAAAAATTAAGATCAGGAAGATGTCATACCCATTACCAAAATATCTCCTGCAACAACCTATACAGGTGGTGACTAAATACTTTCCTTCTCACTGGTTTTGCAGGCTCAAAGTGGTATGTGAGAGCTCTTCCTTCAGTGCTTCCAACTCATTTTAAATAAGTTTTCCTTTACTTTCATACCTTTAACAACAATCAGTCCTCCACCTCTACCCAATAATTCACTTCAATTTGAAGTTCAGTGTTTGTTTATGTATTCCTTTTTTCAACTGTCTTAGATGTGGCATACATTAATGTATTGAATAGATCCTTTTCTGCTGGCCTGTGTTTTCTGATCTTTACAAGAATTTAAGTTATGGTAATCATGTATAATTTAAATGTTAGTTGAAGGTCAGAATACCTCTTCAGGAAAAAAAATAGTAGAACACATTTTGCAAATGGCTCTGAAAAAAATGATCAAAAAATTATCTATTTGTAGCACTAAAGATTAAATAGGCTTTGAAACAAGCAATTCTGTGATTCTCTATAGGTATAACATAGTTTGCTAGGTAAATGAATACATGATCAGAAATCTGTCTAAAACCTTGAAGGATATTGCAAATCTGTCACTAAAGCAATAGCTGCCCAAAAGTCTTTGGACTCCCTTGCACAAGTTGTACTAAATAATAGAATTGCTCTTGATTACTTCCTAGTGGAACAAGGTAGGGTTTGTTTTGCAATAAACACATTTTGTACTTGGGTGAACACCTCTGGTGAAGTAGAAATAGAAACTAGATAAAATCTGGACACAAACCAAGTGGTTAAATGCAGTGCCTGATAGTTCTTTGATCTTTTTAGCTGGCTGCCTTCAGGACTTGCTTCCTAGTTCAGATTACTCCTCCAATGTGTACTCAGCATTTTATTCATTATTTTTGGATTTTTGTCATTGAAAAGCTTTGTATCCTCTGTATAGTTCAATGGACACCACCTAGATAATGGTTGCTCAGCATTTAGAAATGAGTTCTAAGGCTTATGAGACATGATATGGGGCAGTTCCAGAAACTGCAGAAGATATCTGGCCTTAAGAAATTGGATGATAAAGCCATTTTTGGCACTGGCACTCTTGCTCAAATGTGGCCTAAGGCTTCCAAGGAATCATTATGCCTCCACATGGATTTGAAACAGTGAGAATGAGCTTTCCTGGCAAGGAGGGATCCGTGATGCCTGATGGCTCATCAGCAAAGTTTTCCAGTGGTTGATATTTTCAGAGAAAGATCTAGATCAAAATGGGGAAATATGAAAAATTGGCATGACCAGAGTCATTTTAAAATGGAGTCAGAAATAAAGTCTTTAAAAGGGAGGGGCGCACCTGGGTGGCTCAGTCAGTTAAGGGTCTGCCTTCAGCTCAGGTCATGATCCCAGAGTCCTGGGATGGAGCACCGAGTGGGGCTCCCTGCTCACTGAGGAGTCTGCTTCTCTCGCTCCCTCAGCCCCTCTCCCCTGCTCATGCTCTCTCTCTTGCTCTCAAATAAATAAAATTAAAATCTTACAAAATAAAATAAATAAAATAAAATGGAGTCAGAATGACCATTTTACAGAAACCACATTACTCACCTTGTTTGAACTGAACCAAAACCTTTGGGCTGGGCAAAACCACAATTATTTTAATTAATTCTAATTACTTTGACCACATCCTGACCACAAGACTGATAGTTATGGACTTTCTGAAGATAAAATCAACAGTTAATCAGTATATAACCCAGAGTAGTTTGGTTTGTTAACACCCATAGAACAACTTTTTTTTCCCTTTTCTTCAACTCATGTAATTGCCCCCTTCCTTTTGCTCATAAAAACCCTTTGCTCTCACCCTAGAAGCAGGAACAGTATTTGGGTATTTATCTGAATCTGTGCTCCTCAAACTGAAATTCCTTGTTCCCAAAGAGACACTTGTTTGCCTCTCACTGTGGATCTTTATTTTCAAAGAGTTGACACACTGAAGGGGAACAGAATTTGCCATCCCAAAATATGCTTCTTTGGCATAAGGATTACCTACAGCTGGCTATTTTTTAAGAAACAAGAGACAGGAGAATCTCTGAAAACCCAGTAGAAACCACCCTTTTGTAAGGGACATTTATAAGGGTGTCTTCTCTATACCAGGAAGAGGACTAAATCTATAGAAACTCATATCAATAGAAAAAGTAACTGACTTAATTGACAACCCTTGTTACTTGCTTTATCTGATAACCTCCCATAACTAGCTCCCCTCCCATACAACATTCCTGGGTATCTTCCATGTATAGAGTATACATGTGATTAAACTTCTGTTTGTTTTTCTCCTATTAATCTGATTATGGAGGGGGAGGTCCTCAGCCAAGAACTTAGAAAGGTAAAAGGAAAATTAATTTCATCCCCTACAACAGGAAGTTAAAAATGTTACCATGTCCCAGTGTACTCCTGGTTTAACAATATGTTTTCTATAAAAATAATTTGTTGAAATTAATACTGCCAAGTAGTTGATTAGCCATAGTATCTGTTAAAGGTAAGAATATATTTGCTTATACATAAAAATTCACTGAATAAGTCACAGTCCTAATATTTTAAGAGTTTCTTCCCAGATATATTTGTAATTCAAATGACTCCTGAGTAGGGAAAAATTGCAAGTACTGTGAGAGAGTGTGCTAACGTTGTTAACCCCTTTGTACTGAGTTCAAAATTTCATTAGGAGTATACAAAGAAATTTCACTCAAAGTTGCTACTTAGTAAAAAAGAATGTGTTTGGTTTTGTCATGCTTTTATCTTGGCCTTAACAGTGAGTGTAGGAGGAGCAAAGAAGTCCCTTGTTGATAGCTAATTAAATCACTGTTAGAACACCTGCTGCATGTTAAAATGGACATAAGTGGACTTTCCACCTAACACTAGCCCTAGCAACCAATTACATATAGATTTGCATAACTGTAGCTGTACCAACACCAATCACATTTTGTTCAAAACAACTTATGTAGATTCCCTCTTTCCTCTTTAAAAACTCTAACTCCTTTGTCTCTCCAGAGCATGCTTTCAATTTCCATCTATGTCTCCTGAAATACAATCCTTACGACCCCAAATAAATGTATGCATTTTATTTTGTCTTTCCTTGGTTGACAAAATCTAATGGGGTAAACACTTTTGATAGTTTAATATTTTTCCTTTAGAAGTTTAGCATTTGATCTGATTTGATTCAATTAAAATATACTTGAAACAAATATTAAACACCCACTATGTGCTCTACTCTAAGAAAATAACTGATTCTTTTAATTTTTATTAATTTGTTATTTTCTAATTCCTAAAAAGGATTTAAGGGGAAAAGTTGATTGACTCAATTCATCACCAATTATTTTAAATAAAATATAGTGATAGTTGTGTTTTTCTTACAAATATACCCAAGTAGTTAGCAAATCCATGCTGTTGAATGAGTGGTTTTAGGGGCAAAAATATTCCTGCAACACCACATTTAAAAAGTGGGATTTTTTTGTATCATTCATATTTTTTACAAAGCTGCATAACTGATATCTATGCTGATATTGTTTCATTAAAATATGATAAATAGATTATACCTGATTGTTAAGAACAGCCATAGGACAACTAATACTTGTGTTCTTTTACCTAGAAGGTATAGTATACATCTGTTATGCAAATTTTTTTTGACCTGAAACTTCAAAGAAGATTTTGCTCAAAGAGGTTAGTAGTAATTGAAGCCAAAAACAAACAAACAAAAAAACTATGCACTGAGAGATCAAACAAGAGCAATTCCAAAGAACTCTATAAAACCTTACAGCTAGAGAAAAGTTTTAGTGTTGAAATTCCTGTACACAACTCTATTCTGAAGCTTGGGAATGGTTTAGTGTTTTCAATTACTTTCTAGTCTTTGCTCCATCTCTTCACATTAAATCACAAATTCCTCAAGATTGTCTTTGACTTTTATTTTTAACTTCTATTCTGGAACTATACTTCACAGTAGTTGTGCTCAAATTGTTGATCATTACAGTCTTCTGGGAATTTTTAAAATACAAATGAGACTCAGGAGCCCAGAGATATCCTCGGAGATGTTGAATAAAGCAGCCTGCAGGGGATCACAGGAAGATGCCATACTTCCTCACATGAATCT
Source organism: Leptonychotes weddellii (assembly GCF_054177405.1). Taxonomy (NCBI): domain Eukaryota; kingdom Metazoa; phylum Chordata; class Mammalia; order Carnivora; family Phocidae; genus Leptonychotes; species Leptonychotes weddellii. The sequence goes on from NC_138370.1 coordinate 101,271,536, forward strand.
GATGGTCAACCTTAGAAATACAGGACCACAACCTGTGATGCCTTGTCATTTTCATATTAAGCAGAATATCTTAATATTTGCTATGTGTGAATTGACATAATCTGACTTGGTTTTAACCTATGCATTTTCACTAGTAATGACCTTAACTTTCAGGTCATTAATAATAATCTTCTGTACCATTCTACCTTATGTAGACAGAGCTTTAAAAATGTGGTAACATGGGGCGCCTGGGTGGCTCAGTCGTTAAGGGTCTGCCTTCGGCTCAGGTCATGATCCCAGGGTCCTGGGATCGAGTTCCGCATCGGGCTCCCTGCTCTGCCGGGAGCCTGCTTCTCCCTCTCCCACTCCCTCTGCTTGTGTTCCCTCTCTCTCTGTGTCTCTCTCTGTCAAATAAATAAATAAAATCTTTAAAAAAAAAAAAGTGGTAACATCTATCTTGGATATCATGAATATGTTAATGTATTTTTATTTAAGTTTGAAAAAAATAGTTTTTCTCATAAAAATTTCTTCTTTTTGTCCTGATTTTTTTTTCTATAGTGAAAGTATTTTCTTTTTTTAAAAATTTTTTCATTGTTTTGTTAATCACCATACATTACATCATTAGTTTTAGATGTAGTGTT
>NC_138370.1:101272655-101310437 GCF_054177405.1 Leptonychotes weddellii
GTGGTAACATCTATCTTGGATATCATGAATATGTTAATGTATTTTTATTTAAGTTTGAAAAAAATAGTTTTTCTCATAAAAATTTCTTCTTTTTGTCCTGATTTTTTTTTCTATAGTGAAAGTATTTTCTTTTTTTAAAAATTTTTTCATTGTTTTGTTAATCACCATACATTACATCATTAGTTTTAGATGTAGTGTTCCATGATTCATTGTTTGTGCATAACACCCAGTGCTCCATGCAGAATGTGCCCTCCCTAGTATTTTCTTTTTTAATATGTAGAAGCGAAAATACCCTGCTTGTTTATTCTCAAATTTCTACATTAGGATTCTAGCATATATATTTAGAGTTATCTCTATTCTTTAAAGTAATATACAGCAGTTTTGTGAATTTATGTGAGATAAGTTTATAAATAAGTTTATTTATGATAGAGGTTGGGCTGCTGACAATTACAACAACAGAAAATTCTTCAAGGTGGGAGTTAATTTTCTTTCACATAAAGTTTGGGCATAAGAAGTCCAAGCTGGTTTGCCAACTCCCTGAAATCAGACACCAGGCTTTTTCTATCTTGTTCCCATCAACCCTTGTTGCTCCCATCTGCATGCTCCTGGGAGGCTCCTTACTACAACCACACTGCAGCCAGTCAAAAAGGAGCAGGGAGCAGAGTGCCTACCTGCTCTTTAATTATTCAATGGCTATTCTTAACAATCAGGTATAACCTATTTATCATATTTTAATGAAACAATGTCAGCCTAGATATCAGTTATGCAGCTTTGTAATAAATACGAATGATACAGGGGTGCCTGGGTGGCTCAGTCGTTAAGCGTCTGCCTTTGGCTCAGGTCATGACCCCGGGCTCCTGGGATTGAGCCCCACATCGGGCTCCATGCTCTGCGGGAAGCCTGCTTCTCCCTCTCCCACTCCCCCTGCTTGTATTCCCTCTCTCTCTGTGTCTCTCTCTATTAAATAAATAAATAAAATCTTTAAAAAAAAATACGAATGATACCAAAAAATTCCACTTTTTAAATGTGGTGCTGCAAGAATAAATTTACCCCTAAAACCACCATTTTAATAACATGATTTGCAAATTATTTGAGGTATATTTGTGGGAAACACACAATTATCACTGTCTTTTGATTAAAATAATTGGTGATGGATTAAAACAATCAACTTTTTCCCTTAAATCCTTTTTAGGAATTAGTTATACAGATCGCTTTTCTGCGTAACTCACTGGCCCAGAAACAGTTACTTCAGCACACCTAGCAGGAAATGAGACTTTGGTCAGGCAATCATGTCCTCGGTTAGAAATTCTGTTATTAAGGGAAAAGGGAAGAATGACTATTAGAGGGCAAGTAGTGACCTTTATCATTCATCAAGAAGAGGATACTGTAACTATGTTGGGAAGAAAATGAAACCTTTTCTTCAGGTTCATGTCAAAAAAACCAACATTATACATACACACACACAGACAAAACAGAAAAATTTGATGCATGATTAGATATTTATGATATTAAGGAAATATTAATATTTTAGACATGATTAGTATTTGGTTGAGCTTTCAAAAAAAATTCTCTATTTGTTAAAGATTCATTGTAAATATTTAAAGATGTATTGGATTTGATTCAAAATAATTTGTGCAAGCAGTGAAGTTGGGATATATTTAAAATAAAATTGGCCACGAGTGAATGATTTTTGCAGCAGGGTAATGGTACATAGAAATTCACTGAAATATTCTTTCCACTTTTTGTTTGTTTGTTTGAAATTTCTCAAAATAAAACATTTAAATACACACACACACATGCATGCACAGAAGCTATGTGAGAACTGAAGCTCCCTTATAAAATTCAAGTTCACTGTTAGAGTTTATATAAGAGATAAAATATCTCAATAAGTATACAGTGTTGTAAATCAGGATAGGGTTTACTTTTGGGGAAGAAAGTTGAGATAATGGTGGGGGGCAGACATAGGGCCCCATAAGGAACATAGATATCTGGTTAGTAATGATTCATTGAACTGAGCATATTATATGCTTTGGGCACTTCTCTGAATGTGTTTTACTTCAACTGAAAAATTATTTTAAAAGCATGGGCCTCATAAATTTAACTTGATTTCTAAAATGATGGAGATTATTAGGTATTGTGAAATCTGGAACATCAGAAATATATGGGGTACTTTTTACATTATTTTTCTAACACTTCACAAGTAGTAAAATTTACAGATTTATGAGGAGGTATTATTTTCTCCATTTTGCAGTGGAAAACTGAGACATATCAAGGTGGTCTGTCTTGCCAGAGACCACAAAACTAACAAGTGGTAGAGATACAATAAAAACCTCAGGCAATTGAGCTCAAGATCCTACACATTTACAATGACCTTTACTACCTACCGCTCATAGGGAAGAAGGAAGGAAGGAAGTATATGAATGAATCATAACTAGATAATGTCTAAAAAGCACAGGATGATTAATTTTATCAAGTTCAAAACTTTTTAGCTATGTGAGAACTAAAACCCCATTATTACATGCAAGTTCTTTGTTCAATGTTTGTACTTAATACTTTCATGTACATTTAGATGTACCTAAAATAGTTCATACAATATTCTTGTCTCTGCTTAATCTTATTGTAATTTAATGGCTGAAACTATTATATTACCCAAAAAAAGGAAAGGAAAAAAAGACAAAATGAAAACTATATCAGTTTCTAAGGCCTAAAATCTTGGGAAATGTAATAGCACCACCTTTACCAATGTGTATGATTGATCAAAGTCCATGTGTATTTGCAACATCCATCTGCCCCTCTGGAAAATACTCATATAAAGTCTGTGGAGTATAAAAAGTGTCCTTTGGTTTAAGCAAATGTCTGTATAATATTATACACTAGTCTCTAAGAATATATAGGGCATAAAATCATCCATCGCTGAGATAGAAATTACCCAAATAATTGCCAACCTTATCTTCCTGGATTCCATGTCAATTCAGATGTATATACATATATATATATGTATATATATATATGTATATATATATTTATACTTATATATTTATTTATATATAAAAAACACTTATTTTATTTCAGTAAACCTAACAAAAATAGTACTAAATTTTTGACAAGTCATATATACCATCTGAAATGGTATATTCGATAATGGAAATGGTATATTCAATAATGGAAATTTCAAACTGAACTATTATAAAACTCAATTTTCCACAGGCAAAATGTACTGCATCATACGAATCTTCCTCCAAATGAGGTAGGCAACTCAGTTATTTTCCACCATTTATAAAGTGTTATTATCTCCTTCTATCTTTTAAAAAATATATACTTCTTTATGAAAATCTTTAAACCATTCTTCTTTGCTTTTAGCAAGATTTAAGTCGGTTCTTCAACCATGAGGCAAGCAAGAAGCAATTGGTGGAGGTTCACAGGAATGTTAACAAGAGTCCCTTTCCTTGAGGAATAGTAGGGTAATTTTTTATCTACATAGGTATATCCTGGCAGGAATGAGAGCTAAAATGAGTACATAAATAATAGCTTAAGTCAAAGTCTCACATATACTTCTCAAGAAAAAAGATTCATATGTTTCAAATAGAAATCATGCCTAAAACAAGACACCACATCTCATAAAATGATTGTGAAGATTAAATCCGATAATCCATTCAAGGGATTTGGTATAGTGTTTAAAACAAAAAGTGTTCAATAAAATGTTAGTTATATAAAGAATCTATTTTAAGAGATAACTTGTGTTTGGGAGAAACACAAAAAGAAGAAAATAACTTGATAGTAAAGAGATGCTATTTTTGAAGGATTTTGTGGGTCTCTCAGTTTTAGGTGACCCCCTAAAGGAGGTCAAAAGCTTCAGTCACTTTTTTTATACAAGTGTTTACTGACTTAGGCACAATAATGTAGCTTGCGAGATAGCTAAGCGGGTAAGATGAGTCCTTAAATACATATATTTTTTTACTTCTGACATAGCTGGTAAGGCAAGGAGAATGAAAGACCTCACAGTTATGGCAACCAGTAGTGGGTAATTACAGCAGGAAGATGGGGAGATAGCACAAGAGGGCTGTTAAGTGGGAGTCCACTGGTGGCTTTGGACTTCCAGCTAGAGTTTTCTATGGAAAGGGTTTGTGACATAAAGAGACACAGTCTGCTGGGAATAGGTCATTTACTGTGAGGTAGACCATTACTTGTAATTACCAGTAGAGGTCTAAAATACTAGAATTAGTCATAGAAAATCTGACCAGTGAAGAGCAAAAGATGGGTACATGGATTTTCAAAGTGAAAGGAAATGAAATCTTGGACTCAAGTTTGCCATCTCCCTCTGGCCGCTCAACTCATGCTGCTCTACCAAATTTACTCTGAGGTAGCTGTATGCCTGTTGGTGCAGGGCAACCAGTGAGGAGCCTCACAAACAGGCCCAAACAGGACTAAAATGGCCAAAATGGGTCTGCTCCTTCCCTCCATTATTATCACTTATATTATGAACTCCTCAGTTAAGGCAAGGCCCAGATTGGGGAGAAACAGAACAGAAGTATGAAACTGTTTCTCTCCTTCTTTGTTTTCATTCTCACATTTTCTTTGGGAATTGAAAAAGGAAATAATTTCTTCATTTATCCTTCTCTCTGGATTTCTCTATATATCATTTTCTCAAACCACTTTTAATTTTGAAAAATTAAGAGAGAAAAGAATTTAAACAATCTTTTCTTAATTAAAAAAAGAAAGACTGGGGGCGCCTGGGTGGCTCAGTTGGTTGGGCGACTGCCTTCGGCTCGGGTCATGATCCTGGAGTCCTGGGATCGAGTCCCACATCGGGCTCCCTGCTCAGCAGGGAGTCTGCTTCTCCCTCTGACCCTCCTCCCTCTCATGCTCTCTGTCTCTCATTGTCTCTCTCGCAAATAAATAAAAAAATCTTAAAAACAAAAACAAAAAAAAAAGAAAAAAAGAAAAAAAGAAAGACTGGAAGCACCTGGGTGGCTCAGTTGATTAAGCATCTGACTCTTGATTTTGGCTCAGATGGTGATCTCAGGGTTGTGAGATGGAGGCCCGCATTGGGCTTGGTGTTGGGCGTGGAGCCTGCTAAAGCACTTTCTTTCTCTCTTAAAAAAAAAAAAAAAAAGACTGGACAAGACTTATACCTCATACTGCACTCAAAATGACCTTATATCTTGGGTCCTAATTAGAGTTAATATAAGACCCAAAATGAAATTACACCTAATATGAGAACTAAAACTATAATACTTTTAGAAGAAAACATAGGAGTAAATTCTCATGACTTTGGTTTAGGCAAAAAAAAAAAAATTTTTTTTTCAGATATGACATCAAAAGCCCAAGTGATAAAGAAAATATTGATAAATTAGACTTCATCACAGTTTAAAACTTCTGTGCTTCAGAAAACACCCTTAAGAAAGCAAAAAAAGGGAGGGCAAGTGTCCCAGGGGCTAGGAGAAAATATTTGCAAACAATGTATGTGATAAAGGACTTTTATCAAGGGTACATAAAAAAAACTCATTCAATTTAATATAAGACAAATAACCCAAATTAAAACTGGGCAAAATATCTGAATGGATATTTTACCAAAGAAGATATAAAAATGATCAATAAGCACATGAAAAGATGCAAGCATCATTAGTCATTAGGAAAATGCAAAGTAAAACCACAGTGAGATACCACTTTACACATACAGAATGACTATGATCAAAAAGAGACAATTACAAGTGTTTATAAATTACAAGTATATGAAATTGGAACTCTCATATATTTATAGTGGGAATGTAAAATGGTGCAGTCATTTTGGAGAATGGCTTGGCAGTTTCTTAAAAAGTTAAATGTAAATTTACTGTATGAGCAATTCTACTCCTAGGTACCTACCCAAAAGAAAGGAAAATGTAAAGCCAGATGAAGACTTGTACACAAATGTTCATGGCAGCATTATTCAAAGGTACATCCATAAAATGGAATACTACTTAGTAATACAGAGTACAAAGTACTGATACATGCCTGACAGATTAATGAACTTCCAAAACATAATGCTAAATGAAAAAAGCAAGACACAAAAGGCCACATATTGTATGATTTCATTTATATGACACATCCAGAAAAGACAAAATGATAAGAACAGAAAATAGATTAGTAGTTTCCTAGAGCTAAGGGTAGGAATTGGAGAGATCTGATCATTTGGGGGTGAGAGAAATGTTCTAAAATTGGATTGTTCTGATCATCTAATGGTACATATAATGTGATTGAATTTTGTGGAATGTAAATTTTATCTCAGTAAATTTGTTAAGAATGGCCTTACAGCTATTGTTTTGTTTTTTGTTTTTTTTTAAGATTTTATGTATTTGTTTGAGAGAGAGAGAGAGACCACAAGAAGGGGGAGGGGCAGAGGAAGAGGGAGAAACAGACTCAGTGCTGAGCAGGGAGCCCGACGTGAGGCTCGATCCCAGGACCCTGAGATCATGATCTGAGCCGAAGGCAGATGCTTAACTGATTGAGCCCCCCAGGCGCCCCTACAGCTATTGCTCTATTGGAAAGTTATTTTGGTTATTAAAATTACCTTTGTATTTCTCTTGGCATACCTTTTGCAAAAATTCCAGCCCTACCTTAAACTATCCCCCCAACCAGGCATATATATGGACTTCTCATCAGGGCAAGAGCAAGAAGCTCATACTAGAAAAGACAAATATGAAATAAATTAAAGCTATCAAAATACCTTTCCTAATATATGGATAAATAAGAAAAATAATTTTTAAAATGCATTTTACTTTATCAACATGACTGCCTATAGAAAAAAATCACATCAGATAGGATTAAGCTGATTTAAACAAATTTAAGGTGTACAAGAGATTCTGATTTGTTTTTTAAAGTTTCCATAGCAAATTTAAAGAAAAAATAAGTACTAAAAGATAGGCTTATTCAAAGAAAATGTTCTCATTCTATTCTGCAGCTCTTGAGACTTCATGTTTGAGGATTATTGTAGAAATGGGTTAGGTGCCTGAGAATATTCTTCTAGCTATCTAGTTCAGCAGACAAGATGATAAAAAGCATAATGGAGTCCACAGGTCCCATTATGGATGTAGGCAACAATCCATATTATTACTAGTGCAAGTGACTTTGTCACCAATATTTCAATATTTCAGTTGGACTCAAATTTTCAGAGCATGCTTTAGTAATTGTAGAGATAACAAAATTTTGTTTAATCTCATCACTATCTCAAAATTATAATAATTATTGAACCTATCTCTATAACTTATTAATAATTTATAAGGAAGCTTATGTTACTACATCGTAAAGTCATTCTTTACTATTTTATTGAATGGATTTTAATATGATTTGTTTCTTTTGTAATCCAAAGTATTTTATTCTATGTATTTAAATAGAGCTACCTTTTCTGGTTCCACATGGAAACAAGCTTGGATGTCATCACTCTGTCCTAATAACAAGTAAAAAGTGGAATAGACTGAAAAACAACAACTCTTCTCAAATCTGTAAGACAGAGGAGGATACGAAGCAAACCCTTGTCTCAAGCGAAGGCTGGAGAGACAACAGGTGAATACAAGGAGTCACTGCTTACCAGAGCTGTGAGTAAAAGCAAATAGATGGAGACAGATATACCATGCTAACACTAATTTTTAAAAAAGTGGGAGTGGGGCACCTAGGTGGCTCAGTTGGATAAGAGTCTGACTTTGGCTCAGGTCATGATCTCAGGTCCTGAGATTAAGCCCTGCATTGGGATCCATGCTCAACAGGGAGTCTGCTTGTTCCTCTCCCTCTGCCCCTTTCCCCACTCATGCTCTCTCTCTCAAATAAATAAATAAAATCTTTTTTAAAAAAGTGGGAGTAGCTATATTAATTTCAAATAGAGCAGACTTCAAAGCAAGGAAAGGTATCAGGGATAAAGAAGGGCATTAGGTAATGATAAAAGGATCAACTCTCCAAGAAGACACAACAATCTTAGTATGTATGCACCTAACATACATACTATGTATGTATGTTTGACACATAACAGTGTCAAACTATGTGAAGCAAAAATGAATGAAAATACAAAGGATGGGGGACCTGGGTGACTCAGTTGGTTAAGCATCTGCCTTTGGCTCAGGTCATGATTTCAGTGTCCTTGGATTAAGCCCCTCATTGGGCTCTCTAATCAGTGGGAAGTCTACTTGTTCCTCTCTCTCTGCCCCTCCCTCTCCCGCAGCTCATGCTCTCTCTCTCTCTCTCTCACTCTTTCTCTCAAAAACATAAATAAAATCCTTTAAAAAAAGAAAATACAAAGTAAATAGGTATATCCATATCATAGTAGGAGATGTCAACACCTCTCTCTCTTTGAAATGGACAAATCCAGCAGGCAGAAAATCAGTAAAGAGATAGTTGAATTCAACAACATCATCAGTCAAATGCCTATAACCGACATCTATAGACTACTTCATCCAACAACAGCATAATACATATAGACAATATCAAAAGAATTAGAAGACAATCCACAGATGTGACAAAATATTTGCAGAAGTCTGATAAAAGACTGTTATCCAAAATATACAAAGAAATTTAAAATTCAGCAATAGGAAACAACCCAATTAAATAATGAGCCAATCATTAACAGACCCCTCACCAAAGAAGATATTCAAATGGCAAAGAAGCATATGAAATGATGTTCCACATCATATGTTTTCAGGGAAATGTAAATTAAAACAAACAGTGAACATACCACAACACAACTATTAGAATGGCCAAAATCCAGAACATTGACAACACCAAATGCTGGGAGGATGTGGAACAATAGAAACTCTCCTTGCTGGTGAGGATGTAAAATGGTACAGCTATTTTGGAAGACAGTTTGACTATTTCAAACAAGACTAAACATACTTTTACTGCACACTGGTAATTGCACTCCTTAGTATTTACTCAAAGGAGTTGTTGTCCACACAAATGGAGTTTATGTCCACACAAAAATCTGCACATGGATGTTTGTAACAGTTTTATTCATAATTGCCAAAACTTGGAAACAACCAAGATGTCCTTTAGTAGGTGAATGGATAAATAAACTGTGGTAACATCCGGACAATGGAATATTATTCAGTGCTAAAAGGTAATGAGCTATCAAGTCATAAAAAGACATGGAGGAATCTTAAATGCATATTATTAGGTTAAAGAAACCAATGTGCAAAGTCTATGTACTATCTGATTCCAACTATATAACATTCTGGAAATAGCAAAACTATGGAGACATGAAAAAGATCAGTGGGTGGGGGGTGGGTTGTGGGAAAAGGATGAATAGGCAGGGCACAGAGGATTTTTCAGGCAGTGAAAATATTCTGTAGGAAAGCTATAATGGTGGATACATGTCATTATACATGTGTCCCAAACCATGGAATTTACAACTCCAAGAGTGAACTCTAAAGTGAACGATGGATTTTGGGTGATTAGGATGTGTCATTTAGGTTCATTAGTTGTAACAAATGTACCCCTCTGGTGGGGGATGTTGATAGTGGAGGAGACTATACAAGTGTGGGAGTAGGGGGGCATATGGGAAATCTTTGTACCTTCTCAATTCTGCTGTGAACCTGAAACTGCCCTAAAAAGTAAATCTTAATTAGAAAGAAATTATTCTCAGGACGGATATAGGCTTTCTCAGAGAGAAGCCAAAGAAGTCCATAGCACAAGAAAAGGTTAAAAATCTCTGATATAGAATATGTAAATGTGACAAAAAGGTGATTTTTATGATAAGATGTTTAAAAACTTAATTCCATAAGCAATAATGTGAAGAGTAATGAAAATATAAAATATTTCCAAGGAGTTAGAAACCTAAAGAGAGAAGGCAAATCTGACTTTCAGGACCCCAAGGAGCCAGTGTAGAATTTTTTTGTAATACAGTGACAAAGATAAGAGACCATCTTAATAGGTGGGATGTTGGATGGGACCAGGAGGTAAAGTGATCTATGGAGGTTTGTGAGAAACAGGATTTGACAGACATCACAGGAAAAGGAAAATATCTATTTTGGTTTATTTTTCAGTTTAGACATCAACTTTGTTTCCTCTTAGTTTATGTGATGGTGTTATTTACTTTTGAAGAAGAGTCACCATAAAAATTTTGGACTGCTTTCAAAGAGAATCAAAATTAAAATGTTATAATGCTCAGTACGCCAACTTGTTTAAAAGACCTGAGATTAAGAAAATGTTCATAACCATATATTCCCTGGCATTCAACAAAATCCTTGATTTTATTAGTTCTTCTTGCTATGGAAGTAACAACATAACTAATTATTGATAGAGCAATAGAACTAAGTGAGTAATTATTTTACTAAGGATGAATACTACTTGAACACTTGAATACTACTTGAATACTACCTAAATGTGAGTGGGCACTAAAAGAGAGTTCTCATGGTGTCACTAATTTAATTTCTGAATTAAGTACATTAGTACTTTTCTATATTTCTAAGTAAAGCTAATCTAAAAAAGTTATTATTTCAGAAATGTAAGTTCAATGATGGAGAGCATTTAATAAACAACACAGAGTAGGAGTGGAGTTCATTTTTTTAAGCTATGATACCTTTGGGTACAAAATATGAATGAATCAGTAGACTATGGATAAATGTCCTTCCAAAGTAATTGAGTTCTAAATGCCAAACCAAAATAGTTTGCCATACTCAATGAAAATGTTCTGTTCTAAAGGATGTACTGACTGATGGTCAATTTAATAAAGTTTAGAAATGTCAAGTTGAGTTTTAATTCCAAGTCCGTTTCTCCTAGAGTGTAATGTGTTACAAATTCAATATATTGAGACCACCCTTCTCCAGCTTTTTAGATTTTTAGCAACAAGAACTTCAGAAAGCAAGCATAACTAAGACTCTATCCTGTTTATATCCTTCAGAAGTTTAATTTATCTGAATTACAAACCTGTAGGAAGTTATTTTAAAATAAAAATAATAATAACTAGGTCAATGAGCTCCAAATAAGGCTGCTTTTTATGGTAACAACTAGGCTTAATTTGTAGCTTCTAAGCTAGACTAACCACTGGATAAAAATAAAATTTAAAAAAATGGCAAAACAGCAATATATCCAATAAACACCTATCTGTTCTATAAAAGATATTTTTCAGTAAATATTTTACTATCTTGCTTGAGGACAAAATAGTTATGTATGTGGTTAATATGAGTTTATAAAATGATATTTAAGTATCTTAGCTAAAGATACAATTATTATATCCTAAAACAATTATTATATCCACAAATAGAATGAGTCACAGCTTTATGTAGACAAAATAATTGATACAGATAATTAATTTAAAAATCATAAACAATTGTTTTGGTGTCTAAATATAATTTAGGCTTTCTAAAACTATCTTACATTGGAACTCGTGTAGTTATACTCTATAAAAGATAAAGCTAAAATCTGAAATTACCTTTTCAAAAGGCTTTCTATCATACTGTTTATTTATTGAAAGGCACAGTTCCACCGATTTGTCAATGTTCCTGTTATTTATTCTGCAACCCCAGAGTCCTTAGGAAAATGTCCTAACATTTCCTGATCTCTCTTTGCCATTCCTAAAGATAGGAAGGTTTTTTTATGAAATTCAGCTATTTTCCTTGAATAAATGATCCCTGAATTTTTGCAGGCCTTTGGCTAATTTCTAGAGTTCTAAAAAAGTTTAACAGACTTTAACAAAGCTACGTTAACATTGCTTTTATCCAAGAGCAGATTTTTAGAAGTCCTTGGTCTGATATCCTGGAAGTGCTTCTATACTCGATGCTATTTTAATAATATTTTTAAAATCTCAATTTCTGATTTTTCATTACTAGTATATAGACATGTAATTGTTTATATATTGATCTTGTGTACTATTTTCTTATAAAACAGGCTTAATTCTAGCAGTTTTAAAAAGTATTTTATACTAAATTTCCTGTATAGGCTATTATGTCATTTTGCTTTCCAATTTCAATGCCTTTTATTTCTTTTCCTTGTATTAGTATGCAAACCAGACCTCCAGGACAATGCTGAGTAGAAGTGATGAGTGAACATATGTGCCTTGATTCTGATCTTAAGAGAAGAGCATTCATGTTTTCATCATTAAGTATAATATAATCTGTATTCTCTTTATAAATTCACTTTATCAAGTTGGGGTTGTGGCTGAGATATTTTCATTATGTAGGATGTTGTCAAATGCCTGTTCCCTGCATCTATTAAGATGATCATTGGTTTTTCTTCTTTAGTTAGTTAACATGGTTAGTTACATATATTGATTTATGAATCTTGAACCAAATGTGGGAACTCCTATAATAATTCCCTCTTAGTTACTGATGTTTATAAACTTTTGATATATTGTTGAGTTCCATTTGCTCAAATTTTGCTACAAAATATTTTAGCTACTTTCTTGGAGGTTATTTGTCTGTAGTTTATTTTCTTGTAGTGTTGTGGTGTGGTTTTGGAATCAGGTCTCAGAGGATATTGGAATGTATTCACTCACCTTGGGGTCCTGGGATGGAACCTAGGGTAGGGCTCCGTGCTCAGCAAGGAGTCTACTTGGGATTTTCTCTCCCTCTCCTTCTGCCCCTCTCCCACCTCTAAAATAAATATATGAATCTTTAAAAAATTATCATACATATCACTTTATGTGGGAGAATTTAAGGACCTTAAAATAGTGTATTTCTCTTTGTCTCCTCCGGTCTTTATGCTATTGCTAACATTAATTTTATTTCTTTATATGTATTTTTGTGGAGAATAGGTGTAGGCAATTGTTAAAATCCTTTATTTTCCAGCAAAATGCTGGAAAAAGAGAAATAACATCCATAACACAATTACACTTACCTTTAACAGAATCGCACAATTGCACGGTTTTGGTATTAGCCAATGTTTAATACCCTTTTCTCATGTAGTAATTTTTTTGATGGAAAGGTAGTATATATGTTTCTCACAATACTAAGAAATGCTTACTTGACTTTGCTGGCACTTTTCCCGGCATACAAGTTTTATCCTCTGCTGAAGGTTCCCAATTAAATGTCAGTTTCTGCAGAATCTCCTTTTCCTTGGGACATATAATTAGAAGCTCCTGAATTCTTTGCCATTTATTGTTTTTTTTCATTTTTCTGATAAGGTCTTCCTTCCACGGTTGGAAAAATATCACCTCTGAATTGCAGAAAGAATAGTCCATATTAACATAAAAATATATATTTTGATTCAGTCAGTTCATTCAAATTCTCTTTTCAGGGGAGAACAAAAAGGCAAAGTGGTATCCATTAGAGATGTGTTTTATTTTTAAAAAAATGTTATTGGCTGCATAGATATATTCACAAAAGCATAAATTTCCACCTTCTTGAGGCAAAGTTTTGATTACCATTTTGACATGGTTCCTTTCCTTAAGTTCTCTCACATCATATTTAATATCTATTATAAACTTGAAATGCAGATATTAAGATAAAGTATAATTTCCTGTGAAATCAGAAATTCATTTGACAGAAATTCTAAAGTCTGATTGAAACATATTAAAGTAAACTCAGCACATGATGAAAGTTATTATGTCCTCCCTCCAGGTTTTATTATGTTAATACATACTTAATCCACTTGGTAATACATTTTCATTAAATTCTCTATTTTATATGGGAAGGTAAAATGGGTATTGATTTTTTTCATAGATACTAGACCAAAGATTATCTCATTCATTTAAGGATACTTTTCCTTCAAAGTTGTGTTTTTATTCCTAAGAGAAGTATATGTATATTTCTCAAAGTCACAAAGGCAAATGGTGTAATTTAAATTCAAATAAAGATGTATTCAAATCCAAAGCCTCTTGCATTTCTATTAGCATATGCTTCTGTATTTCATAAAATTGTATATATAAAACATTATATTTTTATTATTAAAAATAATAAGACAACATGTTTCTACCAAAAGTATGCTGCCTCATTTAAATTCACCTATATCCCATAATAAGAATCATTATTTTTTTTCCTACAAACCTATTTGGTAGATCCCAGGCCTTACATATGCCTACCCTTGAACAATATAACATAAATAGAGGGCAACACAATTATGCTGACTATTCTCATTTTCAATTCATGAACTTGAATCTCAAGAAAGCTTTTAATGTTGCCTAATAATGATAATATATTTCTCAAGTCTACTGACTCTACACTCTTCTGAAATGATGTTTCATTTTTTGTATCCTTAAAACTATAACATCTACTCCAGTCTTCTCTCTTAACCCATAGTTGGCTTGTAACTTCAGTAAGAAAATTGAAATGATCAGAGGAGAACTTCTACCAGATCCCACCCCTACATCTACCCCCTGCCAGTATTTATACTTAGATACTTTAGTTTCTCTTCTGTTATAGATCCATCAAAGGCCAACCTTTGATGATGGTACCTAAGATGTACCTAAGATGAGGTACATCTTATCCCCACTTCCCAATTCAAAGGCATTTTGCCAGCAACTCTACCCCCTGCCTCTTGTCTTTCTAAAATTTTCCTCTGTATTGGCTCACATGCATTAACATACAAACATGCTCCTATTTCATTCATAGTTAAAAAAAATTCTTTATTGCCCCACCTCCCCTTCCACCATTGCTCCATTTCCTTGTTCTCCTCAGTAGAGTAACATTCTTTGAAAGAATTGCCTATATATTCCATCACCAATTCCACTTTCTCATAAAAATGTAAAATTAATTATGTTTTGTTCATATAATTACATTGAAACTCTTATCAAGTGTCGTGTATTTATACTGCATTAAATTAGTTAAGCTGAAAATACTTACCTGCATGCTTCTGAGTTATGGGTTACAATAAACATTTTATGCAAAATTTGGAAAGTGGAAATAAAACAACAGCCGTATTTGTGTTATACCCTGGGAGGTCAGAGTAAGGAATAAGCACTTTGTAACTTGTCCATGTTGTTGATTACTTGCTGGTACACTTTGTGAGCTTTCTTGCTGCAGCTCCAGTTCCCTCGGAATCCTTAAGTTTCTCTGATTCCTTGGCCAGGGACTTGCTTAGGTCTGTGAGCTCCAGTTTCTCTTATAATATACCTATAGCATTGAAGCTGGAGGCTAGAAGCGTGAGAAGCACTGAAGTTATTTAGTTGATCTTACTGAGTTCCATGGATCTTTGCAAGTTCCAATTTGAACTTCCTCCACTTCACATTCATTTTCTCCAAACTCCCTGCCCTGCACACTCAACTACCACAATTGCATAAGGATAAATTCCTACAATAAAGCTATTTATTTACACATAACCTATACATCTATATTAATATATGACCTATTTATACATCTTTGATCAATCTATCATATCTCTCTTAATATAGAATTACACATCAAGATCACCTCACTTCATATTAGTAAATCTAATGATCAATACTCTTCTTTTATTGTTGCTAGGTTTTTTGTGTTTATTTTTATTTTTTTATTGTACATGATCAGCAGCATATGACTTGGTTTTGATTACTTTTTTCCTCCTTTATACACATTGCATGATTCTAGAAAACTGCAATTTCTATATCTTTTTACTATTTCCTCTCAACTCATTTGATAATTTCCCTTTTCTCCTTGACCTCTTGATGTTAGAGTGCCTCAGAGTTCAATTCTTGAATAGTGTCTCTATATAAAATTACTCCCTTGGTCAGATTCAGTTCTAAGATCTTAAACACTATCTATATATATACTGAAACCCCTCAAATTTATAGTTCTAGCCTTATTGTCTCTCCTTTACCTCAGGCTCCTATACTCAAAAGCTAACTTATGAGCTAAACTTAGATCTCTAAAATGCATTTCAAAAGTAATTCTCCTAAAATTTAGTGATTTAACTTCTTTAAACCCATTCCCTTCAGTGGTCTCCATCACTTATTGATTATTTGATAACATTGATTGCTCTGACACCAAACTTAATGTCATCCTTCACTGTTACCATACCTCACACATATTCAGATAGAAAATCCTGTTGTTCTACCTATTACGTCCAGAATTTGAACACTTCTCACCACTGTCTCTATACCTGCTTTGGTTGAAGCCACTATCATATATCACCTGGATTGCTGCAAAAGCTATCTGACCTCTCATTCTGACCTCATCCTTGTCACCCTTTAGTTCATTAGCAACACAGTTGCTGGAGTGGTTGAGAAATATGGCAGATCATGTAAGTCCCCTACAATCCCTTATCCAGCAAAATTCCAGAAAATGGACAGTCAGTTAAATTTTGTCTCCAATAGTCTTCATAAGAAAAATACAAGTTATGGTTATGGAAATCTCAAATTCTGGTTAATTCTATATGGAATAAAATGTTAAGTTTTTTGTAAAATAAATAAAATATTAATCAGATATAAAGAAGTAAGAGAAGGGCTCCTGGATGGCTCAGTTGGTTAAGTGTCTGCCTTCGGCTCAGGTCATGATCCCAGGGTCTTGGGATTGAGCCCCACGTCTGGCTCTCTGCTCAGCAGGGACTCTGCTTGTCCCTCTCCCTCTGCCCCTCCCTCCACTTGTTCTCTCTCTCTCTCTCTATCTCAAATAAATAAATAAAATCTTTTTTAAAAAGAAGAGAAACAATTAACTTAGCATTTTACATACTTATATACTCCTTAGTTCATTTGTTACACCTGTACCTTTTTCCAGAAATGTTTATGATTTCAAAGATGTAGTACTCCAAGACAGCATGAATTCAAATATGAATGATAAAGGAAACAAGCAAGGGTAAGATATAAGTATCTCCTAAATGACTTATTAAAACTATATAACATACAGCTAAAGTTCACAGGTAAAACTGAAGAACAGAATACACAGGGATAAAATTCCAGGAATCTGCAGAGGGTCACCCTGAAGCATTCAGTTGAGTACTGGCTGGCACATGCATTGGCACATTGGCACATGTGAGGAAACAACCCAGAACCAGGAAGCAGAGGTGGGCAGTGGGAGTGGGGGCAGAATATTAGAAAGGATTAGAAGGAACAGTGCCTGAAGATCATACAGGACCTGGAACAGTCCCTATTCCAAACAACCAGAGTGGAAAATAATTCATAATTTCTGCGACATAGTTTAGAGTATTAAAAAGATCTTCCTTAAGTAGTGAAAAAAATTACCTCTAGAATAAAGACACCATTAGTGCTACCTAACAAAACTTAAAAGGAAGATTCAAAATATCAAACAGTTTCCAGGTAACATGCTATGTCCCAGAGCAAAGCTCAACAACATTTAAAGAAATAAAAAATATCCAGCACCCAACAAAATAAAGTTCAGAATGTGTAGCATCCAATAAGAAATTACCAGGCACGCAAAAAAGGAAAATACAACCCATAATGAGGAAATTTGACGTAGAGATTACTCAGGTAATAGAATTGGCACGCAAGGACAATAAAACAGTTGGAAATGGATTCCATATATTCAGAACCTAGAAGAAAATTTTAATATATTAAGTAGAGACCTAAAACAAATAAAACAAGACATTAATCAAACTTCTAGAGATGAAAATTACAGTCTTAGATGAAAATTATAGTGGATAAGGAAATATCCATGCCATCTATGAAGGAATAAGGGGCTAGTTGTAGATTCCCATTTGAAACAAACAAACCAAAAAATAGGTGAAACAATGGTTTTCAAGATACTGGGCATCAGGGAAAAAAATCCCAGAAACATAAGAAATAAACAAGGCGAGCCCTACAATTAAGTGTCCCAGGTTCCTGCCTTGGGAGCGTTTGCTGGCAGAAGTGAGAGAGGAGGTGGAAACAAGAGGTCTCCCTGACTAGAGGAGACAGAGCTGAGGGTCTGGAAAGATCAATGAAAGGGAGTTTCACTGAGAGGGAACCACCAATATGCACCAATATGGAAGTATTCAGCAGAACTCTGATCAGAATATGCATGCAAGAGACTAATGACCAGGGGGAAAACATCCAAATCATGAGAGAGGAGTGCATCAAGCACTCATAAAGAGTTAGGAATAGTGTCTCCTCCCACAAGCCACACTTGGCATTGGGCAGAATACTTAGAGGAAGTGTTTTGCCTCAGTAGTGGGGAATAATTCATCCCAGATTAAAAATTGCTTTGGTCCACCATACCAAGTAATTAAATCATTACTAAAAAAACAAAATATTTCCAATTTCTTCCTAAACAAATTTCAAAAACTGTAGGAATGCAAAATTATCCACCACCCAAAAAGATAAAGTCCACAATGTTAATATCCAATCAAAAATTACCAGACATTTCAAGTAGTAGGAAAATATGACCCAAAATGAAAATCAATCAATCCAACAAACTCATTACTAACAGTGATTTTAGGATTAGCAGACAAGAACATTTAAAAAGTTATTATAACTGCACTTTATACATTGAAAAGGCCAGAGAAAAGATTGAACATTTTAAATAAATGCATGGAAAATTTTTTTTTAAACCCCAAAGCAAATTGGTGGAAGTGAAAACTATAAAGACAGAGCAATATAAAAATATCCATTATGACACAGAGAAACAAAACTCCTAAAAAATGAACAACTTTCAGAGGCCTAACGTACTTGTAATGCCTAAAAGAGAGAAGAGAAAAGAAGAGACAGAAAAAATATTTGAGAAAATCATGACCAAAATTACCAACTTCAATAAAACTATAATCCTATAGATCCAAGAATTTTAATGAACTCGAATTATAAGAAATGTGATGGAAACTCCAAGGTTTCCATCAGGGATAAAAAAGAAAAAAAACTATTTAAAATAGCCCTGGGAAAAACAAACATCTTGTAAAGAGGAATAAACATAAGGTAGAACTCTCACAAAATATGAGTCAAGCAAGAATATATGGCAACATATATTTAAAGCACTGGAAAAAAATCTGTCAACCTAGAAGAATACATCCAGCAAAAATGTATTTCCAAAAGAAAGGCAAAATAAAGATATTTTCAGATATGCCAAGGCTGAAAGAATTCATCATCAAGAGATTCACCCTGCCAGAAATATTGAAGAGAGTCTTATAGGCATAAATAATATGATACCATGTGGAAATCTGGATCTACAAAATGGAATAAATAGTATGGGAATAGCAACAGAATAAGTACATATAAAAATACTGACTGACTAAACCAAAACAAAGCAGAAGGTTGTTTCTAGTACTGAAGTAAAATGTATGAAAACAAACAGCACAAAGGTATGGAGTATATACTTGTAACATATAATGCTTTAAGTTTCTGATAATAAATATGAAGTGGTATATTACTTGATTAATATAATACATTAGAAATGTATATTATAAACTCTAAACTAGTAAACTATAAATATGTATACTGAACTCTACAGCAAACAAAATAACAAAAAAAATGTATAGCTAATAATTCAAAACCATGTGGGAAAAATAGGAAAGAAATAGCAAGATGATAGATTTAAAACCATATCAACGGTCACTTCAAAAAGTAAACACTGTAACTGAAAATCAGAGATTGTCAGAATGAATTAAAAAGCATAACACAATAAATTCAAAAGCATATTACAGTCCAGAACAAATCAACTTAAATATAGTCTTACAGATAAAAGAAGAAATTAATGAAAGAGGGAATAGAAAAACAATAAAGAAAATCAATGAACCCAAAAGTTAGTTATTTGAAAAGATCAACAAAATTGGCAGTCCTTTACTAGACTGACCAAGGAGAAGACTCAAATACAATAAAAAATAAAAGGAGTGTCATCAGGGGCGCCTGGGTGCCTCAGTTGGTTGGGAGACTGCCTTCGGCTCGGGTCGTGATCCTGGAGTCCCTGGATCGAGTCCCGCATCGGGCTCCCTGCTCGGCGGGGAGCCTGCTTCTCCCTCTGACCCTCCCCCCTCTCATGTGCTCTCTCTCTTTCAAATAAATAAATAAATAAATCTTTAAAAAAAAAAAAAGAAGTGACATCACTATCACCTTACAGAAATAGGAAAGATTATAAGGGAAGACTGAACAACTGTATACCAATGAAATTAGATAACGTAGATGAAATCAGCAACTTCCCAAAAAGAAATGAATTACTGACACTGACTCAAAAAAAACTAAAAGATCTGAATAGAACTATATAAATAAAGAGATTGAATTGCTAATTTAAAAACCATCTCATAAAGTTGAGTCCAGACCCAAATGGCTTCATGGTTAAATTCTACCAAATATTTAATTAAGAATTAGTGTCAATTATTGACAAAGTCTTTCAGAAAATATAGGAACAGGATACACTTACCAACTCATTCTAAGAGGCCAGTATTACCCTGAAATCAAACTAGAGGGTGATGGGTATTAAGGAGCGCACGTGTGGTGATGAGCACTGGGTGTTATACGCAACTAATGAATCGTTGAACACTCCATCAAAAACTGATGGTGTACTCTATGTTGGCTAACTGAACATAAAAAAAAAACTAGACAAAAAATATAAGTTAGAAAACTAAAGAACAATATCTCTTGTGTATACAGATGCAAAAAATCCTCAACAAAATACCAGGAAACCAAATACAGCAACATATAAAAAGGATTATAAACCGTGACTAATGAGACTTTTCCCCCAAATGTAAGGTTGGGTTCTATACCATGATTGAATTTACATTGTTTCAGGGCGCCTGGGTGGCTCAGTCAGTTAAGCATCAGACTCTTAAAAAAAAAAAAAAAAAACATCAGACTCTTGACCTCAGCTCAGGTCTTGATCTCAGGGTCATGAGTGTAAGTCCACATTGGGCTCCATTTTGGGCATGGAGCCTACTTTAAAAAAAAAAAAAAAGATTATAGTGCTTTAAGGCACTCTGTGGGGTTTGTAACAGCAGCAATAGGAAACTAATAAAGGTTGTCAAGGTTGCATTTTTATTGATAAAGTTCTTGGCTTACACAAGTACAGCCATGATCATTTTAGGGCCTGGATAGTTGAATCAGTAGTGTTTTTTAATTGAATAATAGATGTGAAAAATTCTCTTATTAGTGAATATTTGTTAAGATAATTTCTCTTAATGGCTTCATGTAAGTATTTTGTATGGATGAATCATAAGCTATTTAATAGTCTTGTTCAGAATACCATTATTATAAATACTCTTATAATAAGCATTCTCATATGTTAATTATTTTATGGAATTTCTGATAATCCCCTCAGGATAAACTCCTAAAACTGTAATTGTTGGATCAGAAAAAAAAAATGTATCTTTTAAGGCTTTCCGTGTGATGCCCACATTAACATTACCACAATCAGAATGAAAGTGTCAATATTCATGTACTGTTTACCACAATATTTTTTTTTCCTTTTTTCCCCTTAAACATGTAAGTAGTAAATAATTGGTCATCACTGTTTTACCCTAGAGTTACCAGATTACTAGTGAAAGAATCTAATATAGAAAGAAAATTATAGTTTGTTTAAATTTCTTAATACTTTTGCTATATTCATTCTAAATACCAAATGGCCAATCTCAGATATTTATAGAGTCCTTATCATTTACGATTATATCTGTGTTCACGTTGAAAAGAACTAATATCAAGTCCTTACTTTCATAGGGTTTATAATCTCACCATAAATCACAAACTAACTATCACTTAATGAACTTCTTCTAAGTACAATAATGACGTCTTTTATATGTATTTTCTCATTAAAATCTTACAGCAATTTTATGAGAAATTATTATCTGCTTTATAAATGACAAAATCAAGATCCAGAGAACTGAAGACATAAGACTTTTGATCATTCAGCTGGTATGTGCAGCAGTTTGGTAGACACAGAAAACACTTTAATGGGGTAAAATATAAATAATTAAACTTCAGTGTAATAGCAACTTAGCACTGGATGGTGGTGTAGGGGAGTATAGGAGATTTCACTTATTTGGCTTATTTGACTAATATTTGATCTGTTCTGAACTCTAATAAGTCATTGTCTAAGCCATTTTTTCTCCTAAACCTCATTTTTTTCCCCTTTAAGAAGGTAGAGATTAATAATGCCTCTATTATAATTTGGCCTTGATTATATATTATGCACATAAATTTCTAAAACAGAGCTACTCCTCTCTTGGTTCTACTGAACAGTAAGCTATGGGAGGGCAGGGATTGTATCTCTACTGCTAAAGATTTTATCCACTGTGCCTAACATGTTGCCTGTCCACTAGTAGACATTGAATATTTGTTGCAGTTTCCCTTACTTTGGTTATTACTCAGTATTAAAATAGTCTCATAAATATCCATTAAAATCTATTTATGTATGTGCTTTTTATTTCATCCTTCATATAATTCAGTTTACCCTTAATAGATAGAAATATTTCCCAGCTTCAACGATGAATCAGACCAAAGAAGAACAAGTTGTGGAAATTGTGTACTAATATGTGATTCATGAAGGCCCATGTTGCTGCTACATTTAAAAAAAAGTTTTTATTGATCTGTGATTCTCTGAAAAATGTCATAAAGCTCTCTGTGTATCGTCATTTGACCTACTAAGAACATGGGTACATTTAAAATAATGAAAATAAATGTCATTTGTGGTAATAAATCATAAGTCAATGAACATCTTATTTTTTTTCACTCATTTCCTCTCAAATTTATTAGGCTGGAAATGAAGAGTGGTTGACTCAAAACATATTTTAAAACCCCTCAAACCTCTATATCCTTAGCTATCTCTACCAAAGGCTAGCAAAGGTAAAACCCATTTCTGGGTCTTCTTTCAAATCTAGGGTTGTCTATGTGACCTGGCTTTGCACAGGAGGGATTCCAGGGGAATGAATGCTATTACTTTCCCGATAAAAGTATATGGATACTGCTGGAAGTGTCCTTCATTAGAGGGTGGGGTGTCACTTTTTTGCCTTGAATGAGAACAAGAAGGCTGAGCTGTAGCAGTCACCTTGACACTGAATAGAGATCACACAATAATGGCAGAACATAAAGATGGAGATGACCTAGGTCTTTTTGTAGAATTATGGGGCAGGTGATCTCTAAATTTCTTTCATGTGAGAAAATATAACAGGAACTATTATTTGGGGCTTCATGTTAGTTGAAGTCATATTCCTAATCTGATAAAGTTGACTTTCCTGATAAGCAGATAGTGTAAGTTAATACTTACTATTTATTTTCAGGGTTAACATAATATTTACAATGTTTAGACTCATGGGGCATTATTACCCAGGTATTATTAATATGGGAAATGAAGAAAGAAATAGTTAATAGTTAATATTAACTAGTTAATACTAAACTAGTTAATAGAAATAGTTAATACTAAATTTGACTCAAATTAAATTTAATCAAAATTAAAATTATATATATACTATATTTATATATAGTATAAATTTATATGTAGTATATATTAACATATATACTATTAAGTACAAAACATTTCAATAGGCCTAGTCCTTATCTTTCAAACTCTCACAGTAATGTTACTTTATATTTATCTAATTCTTCTTGTAGGTAAAGTTCTTTTCATATATTATCTCAATCATTAAAAATCATGTGAAGGTGTATATTTTTATTTCACTTTTTTAACAGATGACAAATTTAATAGGCTTTCTAATTCAAGCAAGAAATTAAAAAAGAAAGATTTCCTTTTGTCTTTCTGAATCTACAAAAATAAAATTACAGAAATGCAAGTAATAAACTTAAAGACTGATAGGATCGGATAACCTCCCCCCAAAAACAAAACTCTAGAGTTTCATTTAAAGTTGTCAAAAAATCCACAAATAGGAGCACCTGGATGCCTCAGCCGGTTAAGTGTCTGCTTTCAGCTTATGATCCCAGGGTCCTGAGATCAAGCCCCTCGTCAGCCTCCCTGCTCAGCTGGAAGCCTGCTTCTCCCTCTCCCTCTGCCCCTCATCCTGACTTGTGTTCTCTCGTGCTCTCTCTCAAATAAATAAATAAAATCTTTAAAAAAAAAAGCCACAAACAAATGTAAATACTTCTCATGTTTCCCTATGGACAAATTTGATATTAAATAGTATTTCCTCCTAGAACAGTCTAGGAATTCAAAGTAATCCCAAATAAGACCTTAAAGGATTCCTCATGGAATTTGAAAATTAATTATAAAGTTACTTTAGAAAAAAAAATTCAAGAACAGCTAATTTCGAAAATTAAAAGTAATAGGGTAGTGAAAGAACTCCCAGGTTAATACAAACATATCCGTGTGGTTTTGCTATAGAAAGACAAACAAGATCAGTGAATCAGAATGGTGAGGTCAGATGCTGCTTTCTGTTAATGTGAGAATTTAATATAAGGTAAATAGAGCATTTATTTTTATGTGGGTGAAAATTAAGACTATTTCACAAATGGCTGTGGAATAAATTGCTGTCCCCTTGGGAAAACAATATTAGATTTCTATTTCAAAGCTTTTATCACATTGTAGATAAACTACAAATGCACATTACACACACACACACACTCACTCACACACACACACACACACACGGCTATAAAAGCATTCAAGGAAAATACCTTCAGGCAGAAAATTTCTTCCTAGAGCAAAGGAAGATTGTCAAACTTGACTACCTAAATATTAAACTTTCTTTATTATAAAGCCAGCACAAAGTTAATGGACAAAGGAGTATGGGGAAATACTTGCAAGATAAATTAATATTTATAATCTATGAAAAGCTCCTATAAATATAAATTAAAAGATAAATGTCTAAATAGATGAATGCATAAAGGTTGTGAGCCAGGTAATTAATAGTAGAAGAAATATAAACAGCCAATAAAAAATAAGAAGTTCAACTTTACTATTTATCAGGAAGATACAAATTAAAAACAACAAAGATAATATTAGTCACTGGTAAAAATTTAATCATATCCAATGTTTGATAGGAATAATAGGTCCTCCAATACACTATTGTTGGGAATATAAGAAAGCAGTCTTTCTAGACAGAAATTTGATTTTACATATTCCTAAAAATCATGTATTCAGTTTGACCTAGCAAATCCACATCATCTGTATCTTCCAAAGTATACTAACATAGCTTTATATAGTTCAATATACAAGGGTGCTTATTTTATTTTATTTATTTTATTTTATTTTTTATTTTTTTTAATTTATTTATTTTAGAGGGGTTGGTGGAGGGGCAGAGGGAGAGAGTCTCAAGCAAGCTCCATGCTGAGCATGGAGCCCGACATCATAACCTGAGCCTGAGATCATAACCTGAGCAGAAACTGAGTCAGAGGCTTAACTGACTGAGCCACCCAGGTGCCCTAAGGGAGATTATTTTAATATTATTTGTAATTGTGAAGAATTGAAAACAATTTAAGTATCTAGCAAAAAAAAAGTGGTTAGAATGACTCCGCATTTTTGATGGACTCTGACTGTACAAGTTGTTCTCATTTGTAAGAATTGTGTGATCACAATACTTTCGAGCTGACATGAATCCAGAAATCTTCCAAGAAGAGAAGATTGAGGCCTTAGAAGACTTTTTTTTTTTCTTAAAATCTCTGAATTGGGGCGCCTGGGTGGCTCAGTTGGTTAAGCGACTGCCTTCGGCTCAGGTCATGATCCTGGAGTCCCCGGATCGAGTCCTGCATCGGGCTCCCTGCTCAGCAGGGAGTCTGCTTCTCCCTCTGACCCTCCCCCCTCTCATGCTCTCTCTATCTCATTCTCTCTCTCAAATAAATAAATAAAATCTTAAAAAAAAAAAAAATCTCTGAATTGTGCCTAAACTAAGATGAGAACTGGTAACTTGGCTCAATCCAGGGAGCTAGTTTATTTTCTACTACAAAACCACAGAGACATTTACTATATATATTTTTTTAAGATTTTATTTTTTTAAGAGAGAGAGTGAGACCGAGAGAGAGGCCAAGTGAGCAGAGGGAGGGGCAGAGGGAGAAGGAGAAGCAGACACCCCGCTGAGCGGGGAGCCGGATGTGGGACTCCATCATGCAGGACCCGGAAATCATGACCCGAGCGGAAGGCAGCTGCTAAACCAACCGAACCACCCAGGCACCCCAAACCACAGCGACGTTTAAACAAACCTACATTAAGTGCTTATTATTAACTGCTAACTGCCATCACACGTTAATTTATCATTAAACATTTTCCACATTCTATTTATTTTTTTCAGCTTATTTATTACAAATCATTGTCAAGATTTTTACCTGGTAGTAGCATAGAAATAATAAACTGACAGCTCTATTTTGTAACTATTGATTCTTAAATGAATTATTCTAAACACCAAACACCAGTTTAATTCATTATAAGTTAGAAACATTACACATTTTTTAAAGATT
This sequence comes from Leptonychotes weddellii, assembly GCF_054177405.1. Taxonomy (NCBI): domain Eukaryota; kingdom Metazoa; phylum Chordata; class Mammalia; order Carnivora; family Phocidae; genus Leptonychotes; species Leptonychotes weddellii. Next base: position 101,298,781 of record NC_138370.1, read on the forward strand.
TATTTATTTTATTTTAGAGAGACAGCGAGAGCAAGCGAGCGAGTAGGGGTGGGGCAGAGGGAGAGGGAGAGAGAGAATCCTCAAGCAGACTCCCCGCTGCATGCGGAGTCCACTGTGGGTCTCCACCCTGAGATCATAACCTGAACCAAAACCAAGGTTTGGACACTGAACGGGCTTAGTCATCCAGAGACCTCAGAAGCATTATAAATTTGATTTACCCAATCACATTAACACTGACTCCAAATTTATTATTTATTATTTATTAAGGGAACAGTGGGAGTGTCTATATGCAATTTATATGAATTTGTACTGCTTCCCACCATGTCCCTGATACATTTGCATAGCTCTTATAAAAACACTTAATACTTTATGTAACCTAATATTCTCATTAGGTCTTGGAGAGAGAATAGTGACTTATATTTAATGAGTTCTGTAGTTGAGAATAAGGTGAAGCAGGCATTTTCAGACATGGCTGGTAGATACATAAATTCATGGAAATTCTCTGGAAAGCAATTTAAAAACATATTAAGATCCACAAAACTTCAGAACTTTGACTCAGAATTCTGTGAAAAATAACTTAAACAAAGGTGAAAACAGAGAAAAAGATGAAGATTTAGGTACAAATATGTTCATCTTCATATGATCTGTAATAGCTGAAAATAAGTATGAAATGGCTGCAAAACAAGTATTCAATTTTAGCAAAATAAATTATGAGGAGAATACAAGGCAAGGGGATGAAGCTTGATAGGGACACACAAAATATGTGTATACCTGTAAAGACGTGTAACACAACATTGTTGTAATTTACAATGTTAACAAATTCTTGACACAGAACAGCCAAAGTAAATCTGCAGGGGAGAATTTTAGAACAAAGACTCTAGGAAATTTTTTGTAACAAAACTTAACATTATAGTACATTATAAAATATAATAGCTATACACTTATAATGTATTAGAATTTGTTTTGCTTCCAGTAAAACTACTCGTGTTGGTTTTGTTTCCTATTGCTCATGATGGAGGCTGGAGGCGGTAGGCCAAAAATTCTCCCCATGTGTCAACAACTTAACAGGAATGGTGATTTCATCATGATGAACAAAGAAAACAGGAAGCTAGAACTCCTAAGGTTTCATGGTCTGGTGCACAAAAGTTGCCAGTGTTTAACTAATGTATATTTATTGCTAAATATATTGATGTTTCTGTTGAAATGATTAATGTTCTGAATTTTAAAAGGTTTTATTAAAGCTCTGTTATTTATTTAACTTGAAATTTGAAAAGTCTATTAACTACTGAACAAAATTTTCTGTTTCCTAAACTCTTTGAGGGTAGGGTTAGCATGGGAGGTCTCAAGATTTTTTTTTTTTTTTGAAGTATAGAAAAATATTAAAATAATAGTAGAAAGGAAATGCAAAAAGAAACTGGGTCAGAAATAGTACAATGAGTTTTCACATCTATTTTGTCCTGCTGACACTATTTTTTTAAAATATATCTGAAATCTAATGACTTTTCAGCATCTCTACCTCCACTACTCATAGTCTAAGCCACCAAGAATTCTTGCCTAGACTATGGTCATGCTTACTGGCTCTTTCTTTTCACTGTGACTGCTATAATCCTGATAAAATGCAAGTCACATTAAGTTCAGATCAATCACTTACCTGCTGAAAACCACCCAATAGCTTAAAATTACCTTAGAATAAAATAAAAGACCTAGAAAGTCTTTGTTATCTGGCATCTGACTATAGCTCCAACATCAATAGCCACTCTTACCGTATTTGTCACTCCACTTCAACCAGACTGGACAACTTGAGGTGCTTTAGAAATTCTCACCTAAGTCCCTGACTCAGAGGCCTTTGCCAGTTCCTTCAATCTAGAATGTTCTTCCTCCACGTATCTCCACGATTCATTGACTCACTTTCTTTGATTTTTGCCAAATATCATCTTCTCAGAAAGATAAGCCTCTATCACTTTAACCTGCCTTCCTTGTTTTTATTGAGTATGTTATAACTAGACTTTAATATTATTTGATTAATTCTTTTTCTCCTATTGAGGCAGAGACTTTGTTTCTTTTAAACCACCATATCCAAGGTTTCTAGAATAATGCCTTACACATAATAAGAATTGTGTTAAATCAAAAAATGAATTTCATCCCTACTAGAATATGATTCTAAAAATATCATACTAACTATATAGTTAAGGGCAGAGCCCAGAGAAGCTTTTACTTAGTAAAGTGGAGAAGCCCTGTCTCAGAACCCACAGCTATGTCACTCCAAAAAGGATGCTCTTTGGTACTGCATTGGATGAACTCATTCCTCTTTGTAGACCTGAACCATCTGTGGGTCTTTATAAAATATACATATCTGAGCTTCATCCAAGAAATGTTGATTTAGTAGATCTGGATTGAGGCTCCACAGATGAATTTGGTATGCAACCAAGGTCGTATTTTTATCAGAATAATAAAAATATGGTATAGACAGATCATGTTTAGTAAGTTGTTCTTCCAAAATAATTTTACTATTACTCTAATGTACCTAATTCATTGCAATAATTGGTGCATATATCAAAGCCACATGCTTTCAGAAAGAAAATTGCTGCATATATATTTATATATGTGTAACTATATTGATATATAGGTAATAATATGAATTTCTATATCATGTATACATATATGTAATGATGGTACATATGTGTAGCATTATATTTTACATATGTTATAGTACATATGCAATGTCATATCTCATATATAAAGCTATATATATGATATTATATATATTAACTCATTTTAAATTCATAATAATCTTATTTATACACCTGTTAAATTTCTATTTAAAGCATGTTTTCAACTGGGAAAGAAAATAGGACATCTAAGAACTTAACCAAGGAGGAAAGCTGTTTTTTCCAATTTAGAAAAAAATAACATCTCATTTTGTACATATCAGGATTAGCTCATCTTGAAAGTGTTTTTAAAAGCCAGAAGCTGGAGATAAGCACAAAATGAACGTATAGTTTTAAAGGGAGTTCCAGAGAAAGCTGTATCTACTGGAGAGAAAAACTAATAGGATGAACACCGTAATTTTAAGATCAAGTGACTGACTAATCTTACCAGAAGGAAAGATAAATCTATTCCTATACCGAGGCCAGATGTTCAGTGGTGCAGACCATGCTGAATTGTGCTTCTGCAACATGCTACATACGTGACCTTGGGAAAATTACTCCACTCCTCTGTATCTGAGGTTTTTCAAGATCATTGTGAACATTCAATGACTTAATACATGGAAAGTGTTTGAAGAAATGCTTGACACATAGTATGCACTACGTGAACACTTGCCCTTTTAATTTTTACAAGCTGCATTGCTGGGGAGGTTATATCCCCAGAATAAATAAAGTGACTGACTGAATGAATAAAAATAAACAAAAAATATGCATCATTCCTCAGGGAATATTAATTCCTATATAACTGATTTTCTTTACGTATCAACAGTGTTAAGAGCTGTTACAATATTAGAAATGTTGGGAATTAAAATGATTATTAAAATCCAGAAAAATATAATAGATAGTGTAATCACAAACACCTTTGGTTTTTTCTGACTTTAATATGACCTATATTTTGCACATTAAGCATAACACTGACATTTAGGATGAGATAAAGTTCATATATTAAAAGAAAAATTTTACTAAGAATTTATCAAAAATTGATGTTCAATAAAATGTCCCTTTGGTATATGTAGACATGATTGTATGAGATTATATGGTTTTTCTCTTTAGGTATATTTATATTATGAATTATGGAACTGTGTTTCCATTTCTGAAATAAATCCCACTTGTTCAAGTTCTATTTTACTGGATTATGTTGCCAAGATATATTTTTAGGATTTTTGTATCAATATTCATATTGAGACTGATCTAAAATTTTCTTTTTTAAACTATTTTTGTCTGTTTTTTATAAGTATAATGCTTCCTGTGTGCAAATAATGTGGAAGATTTTCTTTTTCAATACTCTATTTCATTCACATTATAGTTATCAATTTTTTACAGTTTCAAAGAACTCCCCTGTGAAGATTTCTGGGCATGCTTATTTTGGGAGGGGAAGAGAAGGATGGATACTTACTTGACAATTTTCCTTTTTTTTTAAGATTTTATTTATTTGAGAGAGAGAACGTGCATGGCGGGGGGTTGGGGGGGCAGACCAACAAGCAGGAGTAAGGGGAGGGGCAGGGGGGAGGAACCCACCATGGGTCTCATCTGATGATCCTGAGATCATGACCTGAACCAAAATCGAGAGTCACAAGTTTAACCAACTGAGCCACCCAGGTACCCGACAATTTTCTATACATGTAAAATTTTCTAAAATCGTTGGAAATCGATCCATTTATTTATTTTGTGTTCTGGGATAAGGTTCAGTAATATAAAATCCTCTGATATTTCCTTTATTGAATTCAGCTCTTAAATTTATTTTGAGAGAAGTAATTCCATTCTAAACGTAGTCCCTTTTTGCCATGTCTTTTTGCCATTCTCATGCTGCTTGGTACCCGCAAGCTTCCTACACTGCCTTATTCACGGATCTCGGAAGTCTGAAATCTCCGGAGATGTGCAGTGTGGCCTCATTCCTGACTTTTTATTTCTTCTCATAAGAGCAACCGCTGCAATCTGTGGAATAGTATTTTCTATCTTATCGCAAATAAATGCGAGCATGCAATGCCAGAATTCACAGCATTCATCAGACTCTTGAAGGAGCTCATGACCCAAGAAAATTAAGAGCTAAGGGCTTTCATCCAGTTCTGCAAGGCTGCCCAGTGTGAGTCACTGGACAAGTCTGTTAAGCAGGGCCCTTTCTTCAGGCCCATTTTTTCCCAGCCATTCTCCCCTTAGCCACTGGAGTTTTATCCTTACACTGTTTCTTAAAAGCCTTTGATGATATTCTACTGCTCTGAACTCCTTAGTTTAACACATAGGACATATGGTCATCTGATTCGTTCCTACATTTCTTTAACCTCAATCCTTCACTTGCGGTCTTCTCTCTCAGAGAAATCAACCCATTTCATGGGGCTGTGACTTCATATATGGTATTTTCTCTCCTTGAATACCTTCGCCACTAACTCATCTCCAAGTTAGTACAATTCATCTTCCCAATGTCAAATTCTTTAGGAAGGATTTCCTCTTCCAAGACTGCTTAAAATTCCCCTTTTTAAAGTTGCCAAGCAATCTTCTGTATAGCCCAAACATTGCACCTGTCACACAGCAAAATCTAATGTCAATTTGCTATTCATTTGTCCATTATACTCTGAGCTTCTTGAGGAATGAGACTGTGTAATATATATCACAATTACTTTCAGGTACATAAAATGACCTCGATAACTTTTGTTAAATAAATGAGTAAATTCATGAACGATATATTTAATAAGAATTCCAAAGGTGAAGAGACCTCTGTTTACCGAGGTGATCTGTGAAGATTTCAAGAGGCTAGAAAACACATTACAGCAATTTTTCAATTGTATGTAATGGCCTTGCCTCATATGAATATGTTCCCAGTCAGAAGCAATCTGAACCAATGCTTTAACAATGATGATAGCTAGCACTTGGCTATAATGTACTTGGCTAGCTAGCACTTGGCTATAATGTAATAAATACGATATTGCGGAAGCCAGAAAAACTGATAGTATGTCCTTAATTCGTTCTATTGATAACATGATTCTTTTTTTAAAAAGATTTTATTTATTCATTTGAGACAGAGAGATACAGAGAGAGAGAGAGAAAGAGAGCATGAGCAGGGGGAGAGACAGAGGGAGAGAGAAGCAGACTCCCCTCTGAGCCAGGAGTCCAACATGGGGCTCGATGTGGGGCTTGATCCCAGGACCCAGAGATCACAACCTGAGTCGAAGGCAGATGCTTAACCATCTGAGCCACCCAGGCGCCCCGCTTCTGTTTGATTCTTATCTTCCAAGTAGTGTATTCCAAAAGCACCTGTGTACGGTGGCATTAAGTTTATCAAAATAAATGTCACTTCCCTATTGCAGGAAGCATTGGCACAGCTCTATATAATTCAGGTTGAGTATTCTGTATAATTATTTTCTCTGCTGTGTTCCGTTTTACTTACGTCAATATTACACGAGGTCTCTGAATTGATAATCTGCTCAAAGAAAAACAACATTATTATCTTGTAATAATAGGAAATAATAGGAAAATAGTTCTGTTACTTAATGTTTAATGTAAACTAATGCAGCCTGTTTTTCTTAATTTTTAACTAATATTTACTCAGGGAAATAGGCCCTGAGAACATAGAATTAATGATGTCTCACTGCTCACTTGAAAACTGCTCATATAAATAAAAGTATGGAAATAATGGCAGAGAGGTAGTCATACTAAGCTAGTGGAAACCCTTTACAACTTTGAGGGGAAAAGTAAGTGAATAATAATAAGTCAAGCAGCATGTGCTCTATCACAGACTTCAAAGACAGCACAATCATATCATAGATATAGAGACATATAGTGGAGGTAAATATTTTCATATCCCCTCTTCATTGCAAGGGTACTGAGGTAGAAAAACATAAAATCTTCAGTTGATGAAATCACAGATGCAGATCACAGACCATCTTACTTTACCAGTTTTAAAGAATTCGAGAGCTTCCATTTAAATGTTCCATAACATTTTATATGGACTATAAAAATATTCTTTTCTTATCTTTTTCTCCTTGTGGTATCACTGTTTGTTTGTTCAGTAGGGTTTGTAGAATTAAAATTAACTGATAAATTTACTTGTGTATGTTAACTAAATGATTTAAAGGAAATACCTTAACTAATCCTTCTCCTTCTGACTTCCTTCTACTCCTCCCTACCATCCAACTTACCTCTACTATAAATATTAGCTTCCCAAAATTGTTAAAAACATACATCTAGCAGTATCACTCCACCTCTAAAGTTCCTCCCAATGGTTCCTCAATGCTTTTAGGATAAAGGTCTAAATTCCTAGCATGAGACACAAAGCGCTTCATGGATCCAACCCTAATCTACATAATCAGCCTCAGAGCAAACTACTTTCCAACACATACTAAATCTATTCTCCAACAACACTTACACCTCCTTTCTTCTTTTCTCCTCTGCATCTAAAACAGGTATTTAGGCTCCATAATCTACATACAACACACAGGACTGTCTCTGTGTGTAATAAGAACCAGTTAATATATTTTGAATTAATTACTCAACACATTTCGTATTGGTAAAAAGAAAAATATCTCCTTTGTCTGATTCTTCCTTCAGTTTAATAGCAGTAAAGTTTTGGGGTGCCTGGGTGGCTTAGTCGGTTAATCATCTGACTCTTGGTTTTAGCTCAGGTCATGATCTCAGGGTCGGGAGATCAAGCCCTGTGTCAGGCTCTGTGCTCAGTGTAGAGTCTGCTTGCAATTCTCTCTCCCTCTGTCCCTCCTCCTGTTCATGCTCTCACACTCTCTTTCAAATAAATAAATAAATAAATAAATAAAATCTTTTTAAAAATGCCGTGAAGTTTTTTTTTGAGAACTATATACTAAAACTGTGTGGTCTCAGTGGCTTATTTTTTAAACCCATCATATTTTGAAGTTATATTTTTCACTTAGCTAACCTTTAGTAACATGTTTTAAGCACGCATAGTACAACAGTAGTGAAAATGCTGTGTATTATTATATAATGATTTTTCTGGAAGCATATTGTATGGTAGGAAGAACATGGGAATTCAGATCAAACAAAATCATAACAATGTCATAGTTTTTCAAGTTAGTTTCACTGTTGTTTACTGATATGTTAATAATTCTTCCATGAATAAAAGGATTCTTTGGCCAAAAATCTCTTTGAGAACTACTAGAACTTAACATACAGATTTTGTAGTAACAAAACTCTTTGCTTACTTGGTCATTGCATGAGTTCAGCTGCATTTAAGAGACTCAACTACAGTGGTTTTAACCAATATTTTTTGCAAACAAGAAGTCCCATATACAGTGGCTTCAGTAGGTCCATAAAGCATCATTGTCCTAAATTTGTTCTAAGTTCTGCTCTACCACTCTTATAATCACGTCATATTACCAAGATGGTCTGTCAGCCCTCAGCCTGTCATCTGAATGCCAGGCAGGAAAAAGGAAATGCCAAAACTTGTTCAGAAAACACCAGAAGGTTCCCACTGAACTTTCATTGACCAGAACTAACAACTTATCCTAGCTTAAGGGAGGCTGAAGTAATGACTTTTGGCTGGTCATATTTTTGCAATAAAAACTGAGCTTCTCTTAGTAAAGAATGTAGGCATTGGACAAGCAGTTATCAGTGACTTCCATTATCATAAAGCCATTTTTATCCACAAATGTCAAGGAACATTAGTAGATCATGAAGCAATTTTTAGAACAGTGGTAGCTTTAAAAACAAATTAGTAACTAAATCTATGTACCTATCTTCTTCCACACAACCCTACCTCCCAAACTATCAAATATAAAATATTATGAAGTATAATTTACGAATTTCATCATATTAAATCAAAGTAAAATTCTTGGAATGAAATATAAATTGAAACTTTCCTTGTTGAAAAAAAGCCTTTGTAATAGGAACAAAATGATTACGAAAGCCGTTGAAAATGGTTTATGGACATTATGAAGTATTTTTTAGAAATAATTTCTGCCTTTATGCATTATAATGCTATGCTAAGTATATATGATAATGTCAATTCACATTTTATGTGGATTTCTGACACTGTGTTGTAGTATTTAAATAAACTAAGGTTTAAAATATCTTGTTTTTTATTTAAAAATTTTAGAAAAAAATTTGCCTAGAATCCTTAAAATTTTTAGAAAAAAATTTACCAAGAGTTGTGATATCATGGGATTTGTTTTACCTGCTCTTTGAAAGTCATAGACTATTCCCCCCCTCAACCTTACATGCACACTGAGATCATCCTCCCAATTGCGATTATCTACCAGTTGTCTTCCTTGTTTCAAAAGAGTAGACACTGCTATGCCTTGTTTACCACTGTATCTCCACCACACCACACATGAGACATTTAATGAATACCAGCTGAATGAACACAATGCTTTCATGAACAAATGTATTGTGAGATTCACATTGGATTGATACAGTTGAACACAACTGATTTCTTCATCATTACCTTTTGAACATGTTGACTCTTCTGGGAACAATAAAAACCTTTGTTTGTTTTGACAATCAAAAAGTCTGAGATTTGGACAACTGCCACTGTCAGAACATGGTAGTTATTTAAATTGTATTCAACATCTCTAAAAAGAGAGTTATTATGCCAATAACTTCATATTAACTGGAAGTAATGATAAAGTTCCTAATTTAGCATTACCTAATAAACATTAGCTGGAGCTTCATTAAATTTTAAGTTCTTTAAATTATGATTTATTATAATTATTACACTAAATTATTATTTTGCTTATTCACTATTATCAATAGACCAATATTGTGTTACACCAGAAAGCCAAAGACGCATCACCTAATTTACAATTCAGAATCTTTTCATTGCCCTGAGCTCTTTGTGCTTTCATCAGCTATCTCTAATGAGTAATAATAGTCCTTTGTGTTATGCTATTAGTCCATATTTAATACTAAAGAATAATTATTTTCTCCCTTCTATAGTAGTATATATAAAACAGTACTTGAATTGTTTTATTATAATGAATTATTTTAAAAGATAAATACAGGTGTGCATGATGAGTACAAGTGGGGTGAGCAAACAGAGAAGAGAGAGAATAATGCAAGTGGAGAGAAAATGTTAATTTAGAGAACATTGAGTAATAAAGTAAAGTTGCATTGAAGTAGAAAGAGGCTGGGGAAGACTGATGGGAATGAGCTGCCAGTTTTAATTTTCCAAACAGAGCTGGAGTTAATTTCCCACTTTAAAAGTAAGACAATATTCACTTGTGTACCAAGGGGTGCAATCATTTCTATATCACCCTATACCTTGAACTGAAAGTCCAAATATTAATCCTAGAGAAAATAACTCTAGAGAAAATAATAACAGAGAAACCAACTTAAAATTGGTTATTTAGGCCAATGTTCCTGTTGAATCTTCATAACTATTGATAACTAATATTTTCATTTATTGCATCTCTGTTGCATATTTAATAACATATTTTAATTTATGGATTTTTAAATCTCTTATATATCTGGAGCCATTAAATTGAAGTTAATGTAAGGCAAATTATCACTGTATTAAAAATATATAATCATGCACTTGGGTTTTATTATGAAATTATAAATCATCATTATTTTGCCTTTGAGTGTTTTCAGATGTAATGTCAAATTTTTTTGTCTCTTTAGGTGTATCTTAAGTCATGAATGGATATTATTTACAACCAAAACATTTCACTAATAATAGTGCTCCTTTTAATTGTATATGCAGTAATCATTTCTCAAATTTCCCTAGAAAACATATTATGCATTAACGCATAAGTCTATTAGGAATACAAATAGCCAAAAAATATAGAGAAAACTTGTAAGCATTTCCATGTAGTAGAGAAAAAAATGCTAAAGTCTCTCAAAGTCCCTGATACAACATTACTTAATGCTCAGTGACAATTTGAAATTAGTTTGTGAGGCAAATAGAGTAACTACATGATATAAACCAGCCTCTGTAATCAGCAGTCAACATATTGTGGCATACAGCAATATTTATGTTGAAAAAAGAACCAACATATATAATCACAAGATATCTTTTTTTGGGCAACTCAACTTAATCTATCAGATATTTATCAAGGCTAACTGCAGTATTACAGTGCATGACTATGCATTTGATACAGTTATCTCTTGCCTCCAAGTAATTCACTTCACTCTATGTTCCATGTCAAAATTCTCTCAATTCTATGGTTGGAATATATAAATAAATATTATCTTCATATTGATGTTAGGTTGACATAAAATCTTTCGATAGGTCAATCAAAGGTACTAACACCTGTGAAGTGATACAGCAGCTCCCAAACTGCGAGATGTAATCAACTAAAGGATCAAAAATTTGAGCTAAGCAGTGGTTTTCTGTTGAGTTCAGTCTACATAAACTCCTTTATACAGTGGAACTCTACATATGCTTTGTACTGAAAATTTTAAATGTGAGCTTTCAATAATGAAAGTATTTCATAAAAGAAAATATTTTCTTACTCTCAGATTTAATCTTCCAATAAAATAAGACTCTACTCACCATGAATGTGCTTGAAGAAGTAAATAATATTTGAACAATAATAACAAAAAAAGAAAATTTCTGAAGCAATGTACTTCCAGTTTCAGAAAAACGTAGGTTGACTACAATGGTAGAAACATTAGACTGGCAGCAGACCTATCCACTGAGACCTGGCAGGCCAGAAAGGACTGGCATGATATATTCAGAGCACTAAATGAGAAAAATATTCAGCCAGAATACTATATCCAGCTAGGCTGTCATTGAAAATAGAAGGAGAGATAAAAAGCTTCCAGGACAAACAAAAACTAAAAGAATTTGTGAACCACAAACCGGCCCTACAAGAAATACTGAAAGGGGTCCTCTAAGGAAAGAAAGAGACTAAAGCAACATAGACCAGAAAGGAACACAGACAATATACAGTAACAGTCACCTTACAGGCAATACAATGGCACTAAATTCATATCTTTTAATAGTTACCTTGAATGTAAACGGGCTAAATTCCCCAATCAAAAGACACA
>NC_138370.1:101310937-101339613 GCF_054177405.1 Leptonychotes weddellii
TACCCCTTCAGATCCCTACATTTGTATCTTTGGGGTAAATACCCAGTAGTGCAATTGCTGGGTCATAGGGTAGCTCTATTTTCAACTTTTTGAGGAACCTCCATACTGTTTTCCAGAATGGCTGCGCCAGCTTGCATTCCCACCAACAGTGTAGGAGGGTTCCCCTTTCTCCTCATCCCTGCCAACATCTGTCATTTCCTGACTTGTTAATTTTAGCCATTCTGACTGGTGTGAGGTGGTATCTCATTGAGGTTTTGATTTGGATTTCCCTGATGCTGAGTGGTGTTGAGCATTTTTTCATGTGTCCATTTGGATCTGTTGGCCATTTGGATCTCTTCTTTGGAAAAATGTCTGTTCATGTCTTCTGCCCATTTCTTGATTGGATCATTTGTTCTTTGAGTGTTGAGTTTAAGAAGTTCTTTATAGATTTTGGATACTAGCCCTTTGTTTTTTTATTATTATTACATTTCAATATCCCAAATAGTGTCTGGCTAATAGCAGTCCCCAACAAATTTTGTGAATAAAAAAATGAACATATGACATAAAAATTCTCCTGCAAAACTCGTTTTCTGGCCTATTGTGTAAAAACACCAGAGTTACAAAAGAATGAGTAATTGTGATAAACTATTCCCTTATCAGACCAAATTGATTTTAGTGTTTTTGAAATCAAGTGCTTGTTCACTTTTTTCCTTGTATCATAAGGGTCTGTATGTGAAACAGTAATGATGATGGAGCTATCTTTTAGAAAGTATCAGTATTATCTCCCTTTTTTTTTTCCTTTAGCACAGCATAATGAAATAAATATTTAAAATACTCCCTTTTGGGGGAATAAGCAGACTGCTCCTTGGAAATTTATATTTATTTTTTAAAATGTATATTTTTTTATTTCAAAAGAGAGATGTAGTATTTGTAAAGAATGAGTTTATGTTCCCTAAACTTGACAAAATGAGACTATTCATTTTTCTATTATTCAGAATAAATATTATGGGTATTAAATATTTACATATATAGAAAATCCCAAACATATGTCATTTAACCAGTAAATTCTTCAAGATATATCTCTGGCATGGACTTTTAAAAAATACCACAACCATGCTACCATCACACATAGTAAAATTAACAATTATTTAATTAGATAATATTAATAATATCCAGCCCTCATCCACACAAATTGTCTCAAACATGACTTAATTTCAAGATTCAAACAAGTCCACACATTGCACATGGTTGTTATGCTTCTGGAGTTTCTCTTATTGTCTATTAGTTATTTCATTTCCTTCCCCTCAACCACCTCTTTTATTCACCTGATTGTTGGAGAACTCAAATGACCAAAAGACACAGGAAAAGATGTTCAGCATCACTCATCATCAGGGAAATACACATCAAAACTATAATGAGATATCACCTCGCACCTGTCAGAATGGCTAAAATCAACAACACAAGAAACAAGTGTTGTCAAGGATGTGGAGAAAGGAGAAACCTCTTACACTGTTAGTAGGAATGCAAACTGGTGCAGCCACTCTGGCAAAACAGTATGGAGGTTCCTTAAAAAGTTAAAAATAGAACTACTCAAGGATCTAGCAATTGCACTACTAGGTATTTACCCAAGGGATACAAATAAACTGATTCTAGGGGTTTTATGCACCCCAATGTTTAGAGCAGCACTATGAACAACAGCCAAAATATGGAAAGAGCCCACATGTCCATTAACTCATGAATGGATAAAAAAGAGGTAGTATACATATACAATGGAATATTACTCAGCCATCAAAAGAATGAAATCTTGCCAGTTGCAGTGACATGGATGGAGTTAGAGTGTATTATGCTAAGCAAAATAAGTCAGTCAGAGAAAGACAAATACCATATGATTTCACCCATGTGGAATTTAAGAAACAAAACAGATGAACATATGGGAAGGGGGGAAAAAAGAGAGTGAGGGAAACAAACCATAGGAGACTCTTTAAGACAGGACAAACTGAGGGGTGATGGAGGGAGGTGGATAGGGGATGGGTTAAATCATTGTCATGATGAGCAATGGGTGTTGTATGTAAGTGTTGAATCTCTAAATTGCATACCTGAAATTAATATTACACTGTATATTAACTAACTGGAATTTAAATAAAAACTTAAAAAAATAAAAAATAAAAACATACTTAAAAAAGACCCATATTATAGAACTTTAGCACTAAAAAATATTTTTCTTGTCTAGATTGTTATTTTGTCTAACATCAAAATTATGACACTTAACTTTTATATTTTGTATCATTAATTTTGCATGTGCCTTGTTTATTTCATGGCTTTTGCCTTATTAGACAATCTGAATACTTTTACATTTTAATACACTGAGTTAGAGTCATTTATACTTATTGATATGACCAAATATTTGTTCTCAATTCTGTCACATTGTTTTATTTTATTTAAAGCCTACATCACATGGTATACTTTTTTTTATTTTGTCGTATCTCTTATTATGTAGATAAATTTATATTTTTGTTTTAATTATTGGCTTTATACTACTAATAATAATTATATATAATATTCTAGGTCTTCTCCTTTTGGCATACTATTTTATGATTCCTACTATCCACAATAATTAATTAGGCTAATAAAATCGTCCCCTTCTCTCCGTATTCTCCAGTATCTAATTAAAATCATATTATTTTAATTTTTATTGCCTATAAAATACAACTAGTAAACTTATTTTACTTCCATATACTCTCTCTCTCCTCTGCCAATTTTTGATGCTTCTATTATATCTACGATGTCAAAGCATATACATTTATAATTTTCTCATCATCATCCTAAACACTTAGCTTGGTTGCACAGTTGAATATACTTTATGCTTATCACCATACCTAATAATAAAACTTCTTTATGATTGTTCAGATGCCTGAAGTAATTATCTAGAAGATTATTCATAAATAGTTGATGGGAACAATATTAGTCAATTACTGTCATGTTCGTAATTGTCCGTGACCTTTATATTTTGGCTGGATATAAAATCCTTGCTTCCTTGAATATCTTCAATAAGTTGCTCCACTGTATTCTATTATGAAATATTATGTTCTAGAAGTCTTGTACCTATTTGTTTTTTTCCCCTTATAAGTAAATTAGTTTTTTTCCTGGTTTCCAAATGCCTTTTCTTAAAGATATTTCACATTCAGTAATTTTAATAGGTTATATCTTGGTGTTGATCATTCTCAATTGAAAGTCACATATAATATTGAAGTCTCCCAGTACATAGGTTTAAGTATCATTGTATTCCATAAATAGTTTCCTTAATGATAATTATTAGTATTTGTTCTAGTCCATTTCATTGTTTTCCACTTTGGCGATGCTAATCACAGTATGTTGGATCATCTTTGCATGTCTAATTTTCTCTTGAAGAGTTTTTTTTTTTATTTTTTAACTCTTAATTTCCTTTTCCTTTAAAGATATTGTTATGAATCATATTTAAAAATCATTTCTTCCCCTGGAATTCATAAATGCAATCCAAGTTCCACACTATAGAATCAGGGACAGAAGGAAAAAAAATATTAGAACTGGGACAGACATTAATGCTATGTGCTTGTACTATCCCTCATTCCCTCTTCTCTATTTTCTGCACAATGTCTTAACAACCTATCCAATCATGAATCCCCTTTATATTCATATACATTAAGTTTTAACACACATTTATTCAATTTTGCAAGCCTTACTTATAACCTCCCAATGTAGTAAGTAGCTGTTTCAATTGCCCATTCAAGTTTTTAATTTTTGAATATTTTGTGGATGGTAAGATGTGATGTTTCTCAGTGCATTGTTCCACTGCACCTGCAATAAAATGAGTTCCTTCATCAAATGCTATATAAGCAGAACGTCCAAACTGAAATGTTTCCAGCTCTAGGCATTTAACAGTGTTAGAAGTATTTTCTTCAGTTGATGGATATGTAAATCTAAATTGATAACAAGTGTCTACACTGGTCAAGGCCCTTTGGTATCTACCCAGCTTTATGAATAATATGTCAATGTAATCTATAAACTATGGGCCTGCCTAGATCTACTCAAAATGCAACCATGGCTTCTTTTAGTCTCTAATGTTCCTGTTGACAAAAAAGCAAATACCGTAAGCTTCTAAGACAGTAGGACACATAGTTTTTCTATGTCAGTCAGTGTATTTCTTGGTAAACCCCCCCATGCCAACTCATCTCATGTGTCCAAGAGACCACTTTCCAGAACCATCAAGAGTATCTACTGGTTGGTTCCAGCCCCCTTCTGAATTTGAATGGCATTCTCTTGGTGGGTATCAATATGACCCACTTTCATTTCCCCCTCCTAAATCCACAACATTTTCCATAACATAGCACCCACTGAGATTCCTTTTGTCTTCCAATTATCTATGTCTCATTTTCTAGATATATTACTGGTTCATTAGCTATTGCCCTATAAATGTTAAAAATCTCTATCATATTATCAGTCAGTGCAAATGCTTTCCAGATTGTTAACCTTCCACTCTTGAGACATCTGCAAACTATGTTGCATTTTTAGCACCTTCAGATAACTGATCATTGGAAGGGGCCCATTTAGCCAGAATGCTAGGTAATTCCTCAGGAAGATCTAATGTGGGACCCAAAAAATTGCTGCTGTGTGTTCATTTATGTAGCTGGTACCCTCAGTGGTTTCTCCTGTTGTATTTTCTTGAATATTGCCAAGAACCAAGAATATTTCCACTTACACTTGCTGAGGAATGTCTCTGTGCAATTCCCATCCTGCTGGGATGATGATCTGATAGAACACAGACCAAAATAGGTATTTCAGGTCTCAAAATAACTACATGCCATTCAACAATAGAAGCTTAAATTAAAACCCAAGAAGTACTTAGCAATTGCTAACTGAGTATGGCAGAACACTGAGCACCAGTGTTCACCAATGCTAATAAAGTTTCTTCTTACCCCAAGCCATTTTACTTATACAAAAGCAAACGACTTCTCAACTCCTGGTGACTTAATTGTTCTACCTCTAAGGTATTTGAATTAAGTGATCTCTACAGTCCCTCTAACATAAGAGACCTTTGAATACTTAATTTTTCTCTCCTTTTCTTTCTTCTAAGCCCAGGGAGAACAGTTGGGTCTATAAACTTTTGTCTGAAGAGTCAGTTCTATAAATAAACTGCATTTTTCATAAGTTTGCTCTCTAAGATTTCAGAAACACAGTCTTAATTACAGCTCAGTAGGTAATACTTTTTATCATCAACAAATTGTAGCAACCAAAAAAGTACAGTCGTAATCACTGCAAAGGCTAAGATCAGAGTTTCCCCATTTTAAGAACGATTCATTCAGCCATTTTTCCTACCAAAATTATTACACCTGATTTCCCCTAATGCAATAAACCAAGAAAAAGTCAATAAATCTATTAGTTTAGTATTTCTAGAGAAATAATTTTAAATCTTTGGATAAAAGATTAATACCAGCTGAATAGAATGCAAGACATCAGGATTGGATTAAGGGTCTACCACAGAGTGGAAATTATAAGCATAATTTCCTAAGGTTAAAAAAAATCCTTGCAGTAACCTTACTTTTCACACTACCACTAGGACTCAGGAAGGTGGCACAAACAAGAGAAAAAAATGTAGATCTCTTGTCGCGCCAGCATCTTTGTGTCCTCCTACTCTAAGCCAATGGGGGGATATCCTCCAGAGACCAAAAGCAATGCATCTTCTCTGTGGCTGGAGAATGCAGTGGCAGTGGGAGAAGAGACAGGAAAGGGAAGTATAGCATTAAAATCTTTTATAACAGATTTTCACCAATTAAAAATCAGTGAACACAGGGCATGCATGCATACACGTGATCATTACTGTATAATTTATACCTTTGTTCTACTATACTAATATACTAGGTAAATTTTAAAATAAATACCAATAGCATAAAACAGTTAAAGGATAAGATAAAGAATAAAAATCATAAAAGTTCTAATATATCCCCCCACATCTTAATGTATCTTCTCTAGCACTACATGCAGTATATGCACCTCACTTGGACACCAATGGTATAAGGAAGAGATGCTAGGGTTAGAATCATTTATATTCATTTAGATGAAATAATGCCTCCCTTTTAATTGTTTTATAAATGTTATTTCTAGAGAATTTTAAACGTTACTTTCTGTCTTTTCAGATTTTCACACTACTTTATTTTATATAAACAATATATTTTCAAAATCCTATAAAAATTTTGAAAATAAAGATTAAACTACCTTGGAAATTTTGCTTTGCCATAGAAAACAATAAAAATAATAGGATTGTGAGGGTTGTTTCTGAAATATATTGTGGGTTCGTTTCCACACCACCACAAGAAAGTGAGTATCACAATAAGGGGAGACAAATACATTTTTTGGTTTCCTTGTGTATATAAAAGTTATGTTTACACTACACTGTAGCCTATTAAGTAAGTGTGCAATAGTATTATTTCAAAAAAAAGTGTACACACTTTAAAAATATTTTATTGCTAAAAAGTGCAACAACAATGAGTTGTAATCTTTTGCTGGTGGAATGTCTTGCTTCAACGTTGATAGCTGCTGACTGATAGGGTGGTGGCTGCTGAAGGTTAGGATGGCTTTGGCAATTTCCTAAAATAAGACAACAAAAAGTTTGCTGCATCAACTGACTTATTTTCACAAAAAAAAAATTCCCTGTAGCATGCGATGCTGTTTGATAGCATTTCACCTACAGTAGAATTTCTTTCAAAATTGGAGCCAGTATTCTCAAACTCTGCCACTGCTTTATCCACTAAGGTTATATAATATTCTAAATTCTTTGTTGTCATTTCAACAATTTTCACAGTATCAGAGAAGCAGATTCCATCTCAAGAAACTACTTTCTTTGCTCATTCATAAGAAGCAACTCATCTGTTAAAGTGTCATCATAAAATCGCAGTAATTCAGTAACATCTTCAGGCTCTACTTCTAATTCTGGCTCTCTTGCTATTTTCATCACATAGTTACTTCCTCCACTGAAGTCTTGAACCCTTCGAAGTCATCCATGAGAAATGGGATTAAATTCTTCCAAACTCCAGTTCATGTTGATATTTTGACTTCTTCCCATGAATCACGAACTTTGTTAATGGTATGTAGAATGGTGAATCCTTCCTAGAAGGTTTTGAATTTACTTTGCCAAAATCCATCGGAGGAATCATTATCTATGGCAGCTTGATTCATGGATCAAGAAATCATTTCAACACTCAAGTCTTATTGAAAAAATACATTTTATAGCAGCATTATCAACAATAACCAAACTATGGAGAGAGCCCAAATGTCCATCAACTAATGAGTGGATAAAGAAGATGTGGTATATGCATACAATGGACTATTACCAGCCGTCAAAAGAATGAAATCTTGCCATTTGCAAGAAGATGGATGGAGCTAGAGGGTATTAGGCTAAGCAAAATAAGTCAGTCAAAGACAAATACCATATGATTTCACTCATGTGGAATTTAAGAAACAAAACAGATGAACATCTGGGAAGGAGGAAAAAAGACAGAGGAAAACAAACCATAAGAGACTCTTTAAGACAGAGGACAAACAGAGGGTAGATCGAGGGAGGTGGGTGGGTGATGGGTATTAAGGAGTGCACTTGTTGTGATGAGCACTGGGTGTTAAATGTAAGTGATGAATCACTAAATTCTACTCCTTACACTATATGTTAACTAACTAGAATTTAAATAAAAATTTGGGGAAAAAAAAGAAATTGCAATGATTTGAACTTGACTTTGCAAACACAAAATCTTTAGAAGTTTCTCCAAATTTTTTCCACAAGTGGATTGATTCTGATTTATTCTGCACTGTTTCTCTTGCAAGAAACCTCTGGAGAGGTCTGTCTACCTGTCAGGTAGAGCATTTTGACTCATGAATGAATTCTCCTTCTAGAGCAAGGATAACATTAACAAATAGAAGAAAAACCTTATAGTGAAGAGAAACTTGAATTTCAATTTAAATAAAATTGTAAAAACAGGCAAAAAAAAAAACTATCAAGTAAAATGTCCTCATAGGTCCTTTGTTTCTACGAGAAATTGATAAGAACTAATTTCCATTCAAAATATCTAACCAGTATGGTAATATAAATTAAATATAACCTGAAATATAAATAATTATAAAATATGCTCCCCTTTGCTTTCCCTTTATTTTGTTGACTTTTAAGGAATGCTGATGTATTTTTTTTTTCATTTCAGCCTGCGTATTACACTCTGTGTGATGATTTAACATAAAAAAACACATTAGCCTCTTCCAATTACTTTCCAATTAAACTGAGACCAAAGAGTGGTTGATTAAGGCTGTGGGGGTTGCTTTTGAAACATCTGGATTTGAATGCTGGCCCTGTCAGTTAAGTTTCAAATTACTTCTCTGTTAGTTTCCTCACTCATAAAATAGAGATGTTAACAATTATGGCACTACATTTCTATATACATTTTTGGACTATATACATGTCTATAGTTGACCCTTGAACAATGCCTGGCTTAGGGACACTGACCCCCTACACAATCAAAAATCCAAACTTTTGACTCCCCCAAAACTTAACTTAATAACCTATTGTCTACCAGAAGCCTTACCAATAACAAAAGCAGTCAATTAACACATATTTTGTATGTTACATATATTATGTACTGTATTTCTACAATAAAGTCAGCAAGAGAAAAGAAAATGTTAAGAAAATAATAAGGAAGAGAAAACATATTTACAGTACTGTACTGTATTTATCCAAAACCATCTGCATATAAGTAGACCCATGCAGTTCAAACCCTTGTTGTTCAAGGGTCAACTGTACAATAATGTCTTATAGATGTACCTGAAAGACTTCTATTCAGGGAAAATAAATAGTTACATTTTTTAAAAAATCAGGGTATATGGGGAAAAAAGGATCAGGAACATTTCTCAAAATTTATACAATTTAGTTACAAGAGCACTATCAAAACATACAATCAGTTCTGGGGGAGAGACTTTGGACTATTGAAACAAGCTGGTCAATATGACTGGAGGCAGCCTCAGCAGATATTAAAAATGCACCAACAGGGGGCACATGAGTGGCCAGTCAGCTAAGTGTATGACTCTTAATTTCAGCTCAGGTCATGATCACAGGGTTGTGAGACTGAGCCCCACATTGGACTCTGCTCTAGGCGTGGAGCCTGCTTGGGATTCTCTCTCTTCCTCTCCCTCTGTGCCTGAACCCTCTCTCAAAAAAAAAAAAAAAAAATGAACCAACTTCCTAATAATAGAGTTATCTATCATTCCCCCAATTGTCAATCCCATGCAAACTAGCATCTACAGATACTTCAGTATGGAGTGTTATATTTTTAATTGTTGGGACACCAAGGAACTCCAAGTGTTCCCAGGAAAGAGGATAAAACTTCCTAAGAAAAAAAAGGAAAATATGTGTGTTTCAACCAATTAGGAAGTATATCAATACTATAAAAGTTAGGACAGCCATTTCTGAACACACCTGTTGACTCCCAACTGTGTAGGCAGCCATGGAATTAGCGGGGTTGCTAATAACTTGTTTGTACAGGTTGTGTGAGGGAAGTACCTAGGCAACATTATTAATATCATTTCAAATTAATTACAGAAGAATTTTCATATCGATCACCAAATCTACTTTATGTGAATGAAGATTACATACTGAGATCCTACCTGTATGTTTAAAAACTATTGTCAATAGCTTCATCTTTCTTTATCATTAATATCTTAAATGTATATAATACATTAATGCAATAATGCAATATATAAAATTTGTGCATAAATACATATATATTGATGCTTTCTTTTCAGCTCTTGATCAACAGCTGAATACTACACTAGTCAGTATATAATAGTACAAAGATTAGAAGGTAATTTGTACCTCAGAGTGTTAGCTATATTTGATTTTTTAATCTAAACCAGATTTAAATTAAACCATATAAAATGCTGGTTTGATTATAGATTATGTTCTTAGAAATCTTCTTAGAACTCTAAGAACATTTTGGAATAAATGTGTATCCAGAAAATTTTGTGCACTATTTTTTTTAAAGATTTTATTTATTTATTTGACAGAGAGAAACACAGCGAGAGAGGGAACACAAGCAGGGGGAGTGGGAGAGGGAGAAGCAGGCTTCCCGTGGAGCAGGGAGCCGGATGCGGGGCTTGATCCCAGGACCCTGGGATCATGACCTGAGCCGAAGGCAGACCGCTTGATGACTGAGCCACCCAGGCGCCCCAATTTTGTGCACTATTATGAACAAATTTTACCTATTTTCTTTTTAATATATTTCCATTCTTGTGGAGTTTATGCAGTGATCATATTTGAAATGAAAAATTATACTAAGCAAAATGAAGCATACATAAATAAAGATATCAGCTTTTCCTGTACACACTAATTTCTGATTCCTCCTTTAAATGATACTAAATGAATGTGTAGCACAGAAATTATATACCAATCATGGAATCATATAATTTTACTGATTAACTTTGATTTAATTAACAGAAAGGAGTTCGCCAAGGAGCTCTTAATTTGAGAGCTAGAAAATGCTGAATTATCCAACTACCCCTACTCACACACACATTTAGCAGTTTTTAATTTAGAGTAATAGATACTTTAATGAGTTTTGAAAGATTAATTCTTCTCTTAATTATGTCACCTGTATCTTTTGAACCAACATGGGAAATGCCAGTGTTTGTAGATAACCAACAGCTATCTGACCTACTACCCCATACTTAGTTGAGTAGAACACTTTCTCCTCTTAGACAAAAAATAAATAAACAAATCTTGATGTTATTAGAATTCTTTTAATGAATTTGTATGAATATGTTTTTGTTTTTTTGGAAATTGTATCCAAATTACTTGAGGGTATAAATGCAGGTGGCAAAATTATCATCACTCTGTAATTCTATGGAATTATATTATACATGCCTTTCATATTCTAAAATTCCAATAAATATACTTAGGAAATAAAGAAGGAAAGAGGTAGGGAGAAAACAAGGAAGGAGAGAAATAATTTACATTTTCAGGTAATGCTCTCCCCATTTTCTTGATTTTTTTTTTAATTTTATTTATTTATTTGACAGAGAGAGAGAGATAGTGAGAGAGGGAACACAATCAGGGGGAGTGGGAGAGGGAGAGGCAGGCTTCCCGCGGAGCAGGGAGCCCGATGCGGGGCTTGATCCCAGGACCCTGGGATCATGACCCAAGCCGAAGGCAGACGCTTAATGACTGAGCCACCCAGGTGCCCCCATTTTCTTGATTTAGCATAGTCCCAGTGAGAAGAGGAGATGGGAGAAATGAATCTTCAACTCAGTCATTCTCATCTCTCATTGTGTAAAAGTTCTGCACGAATAAATATGATTCTAGTGTTTAAAATGTGCATTTTGTACCATCTGGACTCCGAATACAATCTAATGCTTTATTTTTCACTAAACTGAAGAAGCAGCAATAGATTCCAGTTTGAAGACTAGCTATTTTGTTCCTTAGGAAATATGGTGTATGCACATATCATACTTTATAGGTGATATGGAGGATTCTCAAGGGCCACTTTGATAATGTGATTTTCTCTTACATACAGACTGTAGTAGCTACTCCTCATGTAATCTGTGACTATGTTGTGCACACATATGTTTAGAAATACTGGTAGTGAGGATACTGATCACCTCAAAGTCATCACTGTGGCTCAGACCCAACTCTGGTCCATGGCTCCAGTCTTAACTGATAGCTACTCCAGTCCACTTTTGTTGGCTGGGTTTTAGTTACAAAGAGATTATCTCTTTGTTTGGTTGCTTGCTTGTTGTTTGGTTTGTTGGAGTATTGTTTGTGTTCTACAAAACACTCAGCAGTGTTGTATCTGAGTCCCTGCATGTTTGAAAATGTCTTTCCGTTATCTGTATATTTGAAAAAGGGCTTACTTAATGGTATAAATTTCTTGGAACACATTTTTCTTTCCCGAAGGATTTTTAAGAATTCCTTAACACTCTTCCAGCAGGTAATGTGTAAAATTTCAAGACCAAATTGATTTATTAAACTTACAGGTGATTTGACTATCTTTGCCTGTTGCATATAACATTATCTCCTTATCTATGAGTCTAGGGGTCTTGTAACTTCGCTTGAATATGTCTTGACTTGATTTTTTTGTATAAAGGTTGATTGGGACATGATGAATACTTCTGAATTCTTAGTTCTTTGGTCTTTTTAGGAACTGTTTCCTGTTTTAGGTAAAATTTACATAACACAAATTCCACCATTTTAATCATTTTAAAGTGTACAATTCAATAGCTTTTAGTACATTCACAGTGTTGTGCAACCAACCCTTCTATCTAATTTTAGAACATTTAAAACATGCTCTTCAAATGATAGGATAAAAGTCCATCTTTGAAGATACTAGGATACAGTTTTTGGACATGCCAAAATTATTTTATGTTTATGCCTTTTACATCTTTGATCTCATAAATATAACTCCAAAATACATCCTTGTACATAAATTTTTGTCTGAATTTCTGATTACTTCCTTAGATCAAATCACTAGGATTGAAATTATTGGACTTGAAGAGTGAGATTATTATCAAGATTCTTGGTATATATACTTTATATCATATCATTTTTCCACTGCCATAGTAATTCATACACTGCATTGAGGGCTATTAACAACACTTAGTATTGAAGGGGGAGGGATTCATGGTTATCTTTACTCATAGTCTCTCTATTCATTGCTTCCTACCCAGCACTTGATTTACAAAATCTATATACAACAGATGAGCTGTCAGTTTCCAATTTAAAACCTTCCTTAAATATGACCCTCACTATTGTGTTCCTCTACTTCCCTCCACCAAATAAATTTAGTTCTTAATTCCCAGTACCTGTGAATATGACCTTATTTGGAAATAGAGTCTTTGCTATGTAATCAAGTTAAGATGAGGTATACTAGTTTAGGGTTGACCCTAATGCAATGACTGATCTCATTATAAGAAGAGGTTAATTTGAACCCAGAGAAGGTAATGTAAAGACACACAGGAAGAACGTCGTATGATGACAGGGACAGAATTAGAGTGATGCATCTAGAAGCCCAGGAACACCAAAGATTGCCAGCAACCAACAGAAACTAGGAAGGAGGCATGGAATAGATTCTCCCTCAGAATCTCCAGAAAGAACCAACCTTGCCCACATCCTGACTTTAGGCGTCTAGCCCCCTAAACTGTGAAAGAATAAATTTCTGTTGTTTTAAGCCACTCAGTTTGTGGTAATTTGTTATGACAACCCTAGGAAACCGATATAAATGTCAAATGCTAATGCTACAGAGAGGTCAAGGAAGTTAAGGACAGAAAATGACAGTTTAATTTAATACGCAGTCAATTGATAGGAAAATGCATTGACAGAAGAGTATTAAATATTTAATACTTAAGAATATTATTGTGAGTGAGGAAGTGAAAATAATGAGTTTAGATATTTTGTTAAAGAAGCTCATGTGGGAATAGAAGGAGAGAGAGAAAAGTGGTAACTAAAAGGGAATGTGGTCAGAAAAGAGTTATTTTAATGTAGATTCTTAGATGTGTTTCAATCCTAAAGACAAAAAAAGAGATGCTGAAGAGAGAGAGAAAAGAGGAGTTGTTGAAAGAACAGGTAGCACAGATAAAAGAATGTTTTAGGAGAAGATCAACCACTTTCATCAAGATGATAACAAATAATGAAAAGATGGATGAAATGCACAGAAATGTGAAATTCATGGCCGATGTTCTTTTTTTTAAGATTTTATTTATTTATTTATAGAGCTGGGAGAAGGGCAGAAGGAGAAGGGGAGAGAGCAGCATCTCAAGCAGACTCCATGTTGAGCCCCAGTGCAGGGCTCCATCTCATGACCCTGAGATCATGACCTGAACCAAAATCAAGAGTTTGTCACTTAACCAACTGAGCCACCCAGGTGCTCCAATTTGGCTGATGTTCTGAATTTTTTTCAGATAAATTGGAAATAACTTGCTGAGCAGAAGAAGGATGATGGAGAAAGAAGAAAGTTGAAGGAAATTTGGGATTTGGGGAAATGGAAACTGATAGATCCACATGAAAAGGGTGTCTGGCAGAAAACAAGTATTTTCAAGGCATTTGTCTACACAATTGAGCGGAGTTGTATCAATTGCGGATTATTGATTGATTGCCAGCAATACTTAGTAGCCTGATTTTGTGGAAATGACCCAATGTAATTGCAAAGCAGTATGATGAAATAACAAAGGAAAAAAGTGCAAAGCAAGAGTCAAAGTGTGGACTATCAGATCTGAAATTCATAAGAAAGAAAAATAAATCTCAACACAGTGGAAACACTGACCATATCGAAACAAACTGTCAAAGAGAAGTTTGTTGTCAGAGAAATCTGGAATTTTGACAAACTTTTTCTGAAAATAACTCCTCCACTAGCCAGCACCAACACCTGAAATTCTACCCTATTATTTTTAAGAGGACTGTTAAAATAAAAATACAAGTGTGAAATATGCCATATGGTTTCATTGAGTTGTAAGGGAGAAAAAAAAGAGGAGGAGAAGGGGGGGCAGAGCATGTCATCAGTATCCATTCTATTATTATAAATTGTTAGCAAATTACCGGGGCACATTACCAATATGTATTCTAAGCAAAAATATGGAGAACAAATAAAACTTGAAAGAAGTGTAATCTATTATACATAATAAAATAGATAAACTTTTCTTGGTCATTAGGAATAAATAACAAACATTCATATAAAAATCATAATTTGGGGGCCCCTGGGTGGCTCAATCTGTTAAGTGTCTACCTTCAGCTCAGGTCATGATCCCGGGGTCCTGGATCGAGCCCCACATCAGGTTCCCTGCTCAGTGGGGAGTCTGCTTCTCCCTCTCCCTCTGTCCCTCCCCCTATGCTCATGCTCTGTGTCCCACTTTCTCTCTCTCTCAAGTAGATGAATAAAGTCTTTTAAAAAAATCATAATTTGTATTAATATTTATGCAGTCAAACCAAGATTTAATCACTATTATGTAAAACCTATTAACATCTCCTATGATACCATGCTTGGCTTATTTCCTAGCAGTCTCATGCTTTTGCATAGGTTTTAAATGTGCTCAAACACATTCCCCAGGGTTTTTTTCCTTACTATATTAGTCTCTTTTTATTCTTTTGGTAATGTCATTGAGTTAACTACTACTTTTGTACGTGATGAAATGTATTAGGAGTCACTTCAAATGTTGGCACCGCTATGAGCATGGTCTTTCCCTTTACTTGAACTCAGAATTAAGAGTTTTCATTCTTGTTTTTTTCTATTCCAGTCTCAGAAGAAGTTTTCACTGTAGAAGTTATCTGTAGACAGTCTTACGCTTTCTAGCAGCAGTCCACAACCAGACCCTAACTTCTCCAGGACACTACACAGGATCGACTTAATTATGTATTAAGCTAAGAGACATTCTCTCAAATGAGTTTAAATGCATTTTATCTTTAGCTAACCTACATGATATGTAAAAAAAATATGCCTTAAAAACAATGCTTCCGCTCCAAATAAATCAAGGTCAAAATAAATGAAGAGCTCAAGATGACATCAGGCCCGTTTGTTTAAGTCCTGGTGTTGTGTGGATGAAGAGCAGCAGCTAGTTATGACAATAGGTGATGCATCCAAAGTAATGGCCAAATTCCTTAACATTTTTCCATTTCTAAACCGTCCTTAAAGAAACTCATATATAGGGTCACACCATTCTCACGGTAGTCCAGCAGAGCAACCATGCCATCTGGATTTGTGTTTTCCCTAAAAAGAACTGGTAATTTTTGAAGTTAGCTAGGATTTCATAGCTTCATTTGTTCTTCAGCTCCTATCATAAAAGATTTTACTCTTTCTGGCCTCTGTTCTTTCAGTTTGCCTTTGATTGATTTCATGTAATCTTTGATGTACTTCTCGTAGGCTTCTTTTGTGAAGCTGGTTTCCTGAAAGTGATGGTCCAGGACAATAGCAACATCAGTGATTACCGTGCTTCCAGTACCTTTGCCCTCAGGGACTTCAGTGGAAGCATTTCCACCATTAGTGAATCATCAATGCTACCCTCTGTCCTCCTGACCACCTTCCCCTCCACCTCCAGGCACAGCCCATCTATGATCTCCCAAATCTTATAGATGTCGGAGGACATCTTATCATGGCTGAGGACGTCCTGGTAGATGATCATGAGGGCAGCTGGAGAGAGACCCCTGCGGAGCTAATTTAGCCGGAGCCTAGAGCTCTGAGCTAGTGGTACAGCCTGAGCAGCACTGGCGGGCAGGAGGGAGTGGGCAGAAAAGCCACACTCCCAAGTTTTAAATGTAAGAGGATAGGATCCTTCTCCAAGAGTCACCTTCTGGTATGTTACCATTTCCTCTGCCTGTCCTCCTTCCCTCGGGAGTCCAAGACTAAGACTGTGGAGTTCTTATAGTAATAGAAAGAGGAATTGGGAAACCAGCAGAGTGGACTCAGATAAGGGCAGGATCCAGATTCTGGAGCTACAACGAGTAGAGTATTCACCAAATTCTCTTAGGAAGAAGTCTAAGGAAGCTTCTTTCTTAGCCATTATCTTCTAAACCTTCCCATTTTTCAAGGCATAATCTTCTGACAAGTCTATTTTTTGGCAATTCATTTCATCCTTACAAATAAATTTTTGTTAATTGAAGTAGAGTCAAACATAATGTTGCGTTAATTTCAGATGTACAACATAGTGATTCCACAACTCTATATGTTATGCTATGCTCACCACAAGTGTGGCTACCATCTGTCACCCTACTTCACTATTACGATACCACTGACTATATTCCCTATGCTCTACCTTTCATCCCTGTGACTTACTTATTCCATAACTGGAAGCCTGTATCTACCACTCTCCTTCACCCATTTTGCCCATCCTCCCTTTTCCCGCTGGCAACCATCAGCTTGCTCCCTATATTTATGGGTCTGTTTCTGCTTTTTGTTGTTGTTGTTGGTTTCTTTTGTTTTTTAGATTCCACATATAAGTAAAATCATATGGTGTTTGTCTTTCTCCGACTCATTTCACTTATTATAATATGCTCTAGGTCCAACCATGTTGTCACAAATGGCAAGAGCTCATTTTTTATGGCTGAATAACATTCCATTGTGTGTGTATATATATACACACACACTACACCTTCTTTATCCATTCTTCTATCAAGGGACACTTAGGTTGCTTCCATATCTTGACTATTGTAAATAAAACTGCAATAAACAGAGAGGTGCATATATCTTTTCCTTACAAAGAAATTATGTGAAGTTGACAGAATCCAGAATCCAGTGAACACAACATCCTCCTGTTCAGTTGAACACTCCCATTTTTCTCTTTACTTTCCTATTCCACCATCCATAACACTTGCTCTAATATCAAAAATATTTCTAGACTGCAGGCTCAGTGAGGACAGGATTCATATCTGGCTTATATCTGTAGTTTCACTGCTCCATCCTAGTACCTGGCGGAGCTCCTGGAAGGAAGTATACTCAGTACTGATGGAAGGAATGACTGAAGCAATGAATAAACAATAAATCCTCTACTGGGATACACAGACATTCTCTCTGTGGAAGGCAAATCTAAAAGGAAAGCCATGACCTGGATCCCTCTCTTCCTCTGAAAAGAAAGAACTAACTCATTAAATCCTTTTCACTGGTGGCCTGGGTGGCTTAGTGGGTTGAGCATCTGCCTTCGGCTCCGGTCATGATCCCAGAGTCCTGAGATAGAGTCCAGCATCCAGCTCCCTGCTCAGCGAGGAGTCTGCTTCTCCCTCTGCCCAACCCCCAACCTGCTCTCTCTCTTAAAAAAATAAAAATAAAAAATCATTTTTTAAATATACCCCTTTCATCGTAAGTACTTCTAATTCTATCATTATCACTTTTTTTTTCATATCATTTCCACTCAGGGAAAAATCCAATGAAGGCAGAATTACAGACCTGATCCTCTGTATGGATAAGTAAAGCACAGAGTAAACTGAATGGATTTCTACACAACTAGGTAATTTTACAACGTTAAATATTTGATCAAAATATGCATAATTACCAAGCGACCACATGACTTATTTGATGACTGATGAATGTCATACAAATTTTTTTTTTAATTCTTCCTTGATTTCCTTATGGAAGAAAGAGATTTTCATTTGCAACTCC
This sequence comes from Leptonychotes weddellii, assembly GCF_054177405.1. Taxonomy (NCBI): domain Eukaryota; kingdom Metazoa; phylum Chordata; class Mammalia; order Carnivora; family Phocidae; genus Leptonychotes; species Leptonychotes weddellii. Next base: position 101,329,054 of record NC_138370.1, read on the forward strand.
AGTAATTTCTAAGTGGTGAATTGGCAGAAAGAAATAATCTGCCTTTCAAAAGAAAATGGTTTAGTTTAGAATTAGTAAACAGGACATGTGGAATCTCATTAAATTCATTTATGATTTATCACATATTTTCACAGGCCTTTCTGAGAAGAAATAGTAAATAATAACTTTTGATAATTATTATTTTCAGCATGCATTTATTTTGAAGCAGGGTTGTATCAATATATTTATTATCAGGTTGCCTCAAAGTTATTTCTATACACTACCTTGTGTGTCATAAAAACTACAAGAAAGAAAACATTATTCATTACCAGACATCCAGGTCTACTTGTATAATAATCACTGCAGAGTTTTGGAGAAATATGTTCTACACCAGGAAACTAAAGAATACAGAATGTTCACAAATCACATGCTACCTTTTCTTGAAGCTGATAAAACCTTCTGTGCCAGTCTATTTTACCTGAAAATGTTTAGATGAAAAAAACAATGATAACAAGAAGAAAGGATGCTAACATGTATTGAGGTCTCCCTCTTGCCCCCTGTTGTTGAAAGTCTGTTGAAACTACTTGCCCCCTAATTATTCTGTAAATTAGATTTTTTTAATATTCACTTTCAAATGAGGAAACTTGTGTTCAAAGAAGTCAATGTTTTGGGGAGGTTGCTAAAATATGTTTAACTCCAAATCCCATTATTCCTGCCCCCAAGAAACTAATAAAGAGTTTCCTCTCTGGAACATACTGATAAATTGCCCGTAACATCCATCTCCAGCTTGCACTCCACAAACGCTGCTGCTCACCTGCTCCCAGCCAAGCTCAGAAGTCAGACCCTCCGGGTCTGCACAGGAAACAGGTTACTGTCACTCACCCTTATCAGAGTGTCCTCATGGTCAGCCTGAAAACTAAGGCGCCAAATGTCCAAAGCCATATACCAAATGAATGTGTTTAGATTGCTTACAAGATATGTTCACACCAGAGAAATGAAGAGATTCAAGTCTTGTCATCGTATTTCAAAAAAAATCTGCATCTCGGGTTTCTGATTTACCCTCAGTGTGTTATGGCATTCCAACGTGAGCAGAATCCTCCAGGAGAAACCAGACTCTCTGCCCGGGAGGAAGGCGGAGGAGACTGATTTCTGGTGACAGAGATTAGAAGAGGACAAATGGGTAGACTTCGGAAGTGTGTGAGGAAAAGGGATCTGAGAAGTGAGAACACACACACAAGCAGAAAGTGGAGCGAAATTCCAAAAGCCAGCGACACCTACCAAAGTACGCGTCTAGCTGTACCCGCAGCCTGCAGCAGGTTACACACACACATACACACACACATACACACACACACGCTCTTGACGACAAATCTGGGATCGTGCCTCTGCTTTAGGGGTGAATGGTTTAATTGGTTTAGAAAAGAACAGCCCATAAGAAATGTCTGAGAGCAGGGACCTCAGCAAAATATCTTGAAGTTAAAAAAGGAAAAATCAATCACGTACAGATTTTATTTTATTTTTTAAGATTTTATTTATTCATTTGAGACACATACGGAGAGAGAGAGCATGAAAAGGGGAGAGGCAGAAGCAGCCTCCCAGCCAAGCCAGGAGCCAGACGTGGGGCTCGATCCCAGGACCCTGGGATCATGACCTGAGCCAAAGGCAGACGCCCAACCATCTGAGCCACCCAGGCACCCCTCATGTACAGATTTTAATTGCAACTGAGGAAGTGCAGCCCTTCCTGAGCGTCTCAACCCGCCACGCTCTCGCTGCGTGGCTACAAGTAGCGAATGAATGAAATGCGAAGGGCGCGACGGAGGAAAGGAGCGCAATCGTAGCCCGCGAAGGGGTTCGTCAGCTCCGCGGCCCCCACAACGTCACCAAAGCAGGGGACTGTACGAGACTATAAAGCCAGCTGCAGCGCCTGAACCTCAGTGCTCCAGCCAGGGCCCGGGAACCAGAGCAGAGGCAATCCCGGAGTTCTCTGCTGGTGACAGCTCCTAACGTCTCCCTTCCCTCCCATCTCATTCCTCCTGCCTGCTCGAGTCGGAAACTCCTCCGAGAAAGTGACTCCCCTGCTACCCATCACCTGCTGGCTCCAAGCATCTCATAACCAGCAAGGGCTGCTGTAGCTTCTCCACCTTGCTTCCAGGCAGGGCTGAGGTCCGCCCAGCAGGAAAGGGACCGGGAAGCGGAGAAGAACTTCGAGGGAGTCGGCTCCGCCTGGCGGCGGGGAGTGGGGAGATCCGGGGCTGCAGACCCGTGGCGATGGGCACTCTCCCCGCAGCCGCGAACTGGACGGACGGTGCGGGCACCGCGGGCGCGGACGCCGGGAACCTGAGTGCGGCGCTCGCGGCAGGGGCGGCTGAGGCTGAGTGGCTGCATCTGCTGGTCCAAGCCGGCAACCTCTCGGCCTCCTCCTCCGCGCCGGGACTGCCTGCGGCCTCCCCGGCGCCTACGCAGCCCCGGGCCAACCTCACCAACCAGTTCGTGCAGCCGTCCTGGCGCATCGCCCTCTGGTCCCTAGCATACGGCGTGGTGGTGGCCGTGGCGGTCTTCGGGAATCTCATCGTCATCTGGATCATCCTGGCCCACAAGCGCATGAGGACCGTCACCAACTACTTCCTCGTGAACCTGGCTTTCTCCGACGCCTCCATGGCTGCCTTCAACACCTTAATCAACTTCATCTATGCGCTTCACAGCGAGTGGTACTTCGGCGCCAACTACTGTCGCTTCCAGAACTTCTTCCCTATCACGGCCGTGTTCGCCAGCATCTACTCTATGACGGCCATTGCGGTGGACAGGTGAGGAGAGAATAGGGAGGAATGGGGGGAAAGGGAGAGAGAAGAGCTGGGCAGTGGGATAAGGTTACCAAGGACATGGTGACAAGATGGATTTGATGAAAGGAAAGGGCCTAGGAAAGAGTTCTTGGAGAAAGGAGGTCACTAACACATGGGTAGTGCTCCAACTGGCTGAACCAGTTTCTGCTTCTGTGGCCTCCCTCACTCTCCCCAACCCCTGATCCCACTAAGGGCATCTAGAGGGACTGAGAAGACCAATGAGGGAGATGGGGAAAATCTGTCATTCCAAGAGGGACAAACTCAACTAGAAACAATACTAGCAAGCTTTCCCAAATGGCTTCAAACAATTGCTACAAAACTTACGTTCTCTGTAAAGGGAATTTTTTGGTATTCCTTCTCTCTGTTAGTCACTATTCTGTCAGAGAAATGGACGATGAGTCACCCTCCACCCTTCCCCCCTCTCTCTGGTCTGCTGGTCCTCAACCCCACCCGCCCTATTCCCTATCCTTGCTCCAAGGCCAATATTGGCTTGGCCTCCCAGTCATGGAACATCCAATAGAGGTAACGATGTCCCTCTAAAAGACTGCTTTATGCTGAAAGTTTCCACAGCGACTTGGGTTAGATTTCACTTTCAGTAATCTGAGGAGGCTGGGTACACCTTGTTCCTGGAAGATTACATTCAGCCAAATGTTTCAGACGGTGGGGGGGAAATCCTAAATAATGAGATATACCACTTTATAGCTATTTAAGATGATTTTTTAGAATGTTCCCCCATGGACAGTGGGGATTCTGAGATTCTTAAACAATTAAAAGAAGCCTGATAGACTGCCAATATTTGTTCTCATATTTTAAGTCTTTAAAATTTCTGTTTGCATTTGCTTTCTCCTATGGAACATTATGAAATATGCATAATTGTGTTAAGACAATGGTAAACCCCTACTTATTACTGAAAGCTGGTTACACTAATTCAGTATTATTCTAAAACCCAACACCACCAGTTGATTCGTGTCTGTTCTGTGACTGGCAGCTGCATGGGGGATGTAGGGGGGTGATGTGACTTTAACTTCAAGCCTCAATGTTCTTAACTGTGAAAAGAAAAGAGCACTTTTTTTCTATATTAACAACCTGTTTCAAAATGAAATTTTGACTTAATATTCTTACTACATTAGCATTTTTAGAAGACCTCTAAAACTAATCTTCCCTTTATCTCCGATCTTCCACATGTATCTCCTCCTTCACTTTTGTAGGAACAGGAGTGAGTGCAAAGAAGGAACAAAATCAGCTCCAAGTTGAGGAATAGGTGAAATTGCCCCTAATTTTCTCCACCAAGATAGAAACAAATGTTCCTTTAGCTTGAGCATCTTCCCTTTTGTTTTGTTTTGGTTTCCTTTTCCTTCTTTTTTTAAATTACTTGTAAACATGTGATTTTCAATGGGATCAGGAAGGGAATTAGCGTATCATATTATAAAATTCTCGCCATCTTCTTGAAATATTAATAATTCCTAATGAGATTTGATGAAATTTTAGTGTTGTGAAATTGGTATTTCAAGTCTGAGGGGCAAAAAGGGGTATTTTTCCAGTTATTTTCTGCCAACAGTTAGACAAAATCTGAAGTGGTCTTGGAGTTATTTTAAGATAATGCTATTTCATCACAGTCACTGATTTGAAATTAATGAATATTTTACTTCTTCTTTACTATTTCTTTAGTAGAAAACATTATTTAATCAGCAAAACAATACAAAATTTATCGAGCATGCAATTTGCAACAAAATTTGAAGCATGCTCAGCTTAGATACTGAAAATCTTAAAAAACTGTTATTTAAAGTAATACTTTGTGCACAGAATTGATGAAAAGAAATACAGACATATAGAAAAACCTGTTTAAGATAATTTTTAGAATCAAAGATCATTCAAACATAACAGTTATTAGAATTTTCAATAGTTTACCATCCTGTGGAATCTTTCTGCACTTGTGTGTTAGCAAACATGAACTGGAAAAGCTAGTCCTGTGGTATTTGCCATTACTTTATAGATTCAAGTTTGCAAGGTTTACCCTCTCTGAGAAATTTCAGGTGAGTCATGGTGCCTTTGGTTATGGTTGCATGGACTCCCCACCCCATATAGGATATAGGCAATAGTATGTACTCACAGAAATTATATTTTCCTGTATAATTAATGCTTTATTGAAATAATCATAAAGGTTATTAGTTCCCTAATTAGTTCTTATTGATAAAGGAATACACCATTTAGACTGTGATGTGAATACTTGTCTTATTGAATTGTGTTTTCTATCCTCATTTAATATAAACTGAATTGTATTCTCCCAGCCTAAATAGAAAACATATTTAACTCACTCTGTCCCTCTGCATAAAATCAAAAAGATCCTCTGAGCTTGAAAACTACTTTAGCTTTGACTCAGACACAAATGGCTTTTCTTCAGCTAGAGCAAAATGGTTGCAATCTCCTATGAACTTGGAAATTTTAGACCTGACTATAGATATTCCCTTAGTGAACACATGTATTTTACAAATGGAGAACCTCAAGCTAACTGTCACACATTTTGTTTTGTTTTGTTTTTGTATAATTCTAGTAATTCTACCAAATATGTGCATGTGAGGTCACGGGTTCTGGTCTTATCCTGATACGCGTTACCTTCTGTTTTGTTAAAAATTTCTGCAAAACTCTTTTTTATTGGCTCAGAAACCATCTTTCAGTTCTACACAGTTCCCTCTTGCCTGGAAGTCTACTTCAGCATCCCTACACATCAATACCCACACCCACACACATACACACACACACACACACACACTGGAATTATTTGCCAATCAGGTCACTGTTTCTCTTCACCATCCTTCCCAAATTTACCATTTTGAACTTTAACATTTAAACATAACATTTATTCAAAAGATGCTAAACTTTCCCAAGATCATGCAGTAGAGCCAAGATTCAAACCACTGTAACCCACTCAAGGGTCTGCTATTCTCAGCCTCTACGTTAGTAAAATGGCTCCTAAGGAATTCTGAATGTTGTAGAGTTTAATTAGACAAATTATTACCTTCATTTAAATTAGAATTTAGTGCTTGTTTATAATATATAAACTATATATCTATATATTATATATCTTAAATGTACATTTAACACATCTTACGTATATAGTACCTTTATTGTAATTGAGAATGTAGATAATAGAAAATTATTAATATAATACAAATATTGTCATCTTATTCATTTATGGCCATATACCACTTGATATGTGGGAATATATTAAAAAACAGAAAATATTTTCTTCCGTTTTCTAAGCACATTTTTGAGATTAAGTTAGAAACTCTAAGAAGGGTTTATTAATATATAGTAAAGGAAAATTTCAGAACTCATACTCCAGTTTTGATTGTAATATTTAATTAGAGAATTTTTAAAATGACATTCACTCTTTCTTACCTGGAAACCTTAAGGAACCATTTCAATATGTCTTATTTAATAGTCCTAAAACATTAACAAAGACAGCAAAAAATACTTTATATTCTTCAAATCCAGGGACACACCCCCAGCATGAATAGTTGTAAAAGAAGTATTTTATCTAACTGAACTGTTTTATTTTTCATCCAAATAGATAAAAGTTGATCTTATATGCTACTCTTCATTTTTTTTTAAATTTCTTTAGGAAGATCCTTTTTCATAAAGCTGTTATGCAGAGTATTCATAGAACATCTATTTCTTTTGAAGTTTATTATGGACAAATAAAAAATATGTAGTTATAAAAAATCATGAGGCCTTGGGGCGCCTGGGTGGCTCAGTCGTTAAGCGTCTGCCTTCGGCTCGGGTCATGATCCCAGGGTCCTGGGATCGAGCCCCACATCGGGCTCCCTGCTCCGCGGAAAGCCTGCTTCTCCCTCTCCCACTCCCCCTGCTTGTGTTCCCTCTCTCGCTGTGTCTCTCTCTGTCAAATAAATAAATAAAATCTTAAAAAAAAAAATCATGAGGCCTCAATGTGATAAAAATTACCTAAATGTACTGTGGTTACTTTTACATCACTGCTATGAATATTATGGATATAAACACTTCAGTAAATTTTTAAAAACTCCCTCATCAGTCTTTAATTCTGGTGCCCTGAGCCAAACTCCTCATTCCTCTCTATTTTAGGGACAGCTACTATCCATGCAGGTAATATTCTTTATTAGTGTTATGGTAAGACTTGATTCAATATTTAACCCAGATGATGAATTGGATGAGTTTAGCCTAAGATTAATTGCTCTATCTTTGCTTTATTTACAAAATAGTAACTAAAACTATGTTTGGGGAAAGATTGTTTTTAGGGTATTTACTGTGAATCTTCAGCTCTTTCTACAATTTGTAGTTGTTATCTAAGGATTTTAAAATATCCCATTTATATCTACTAAAATTACTGCTGTAGTGAGCTGTGAACATTCTGTTAAAATTATAATGCAAATTCTTATAAAATTAATCATGAGCACATAGTGCAAGCAATAAATATACATTAACTGAATGGGTGAAACATACTATCATTATAGTATAAGATATAACCACAAGTGGTCCTTCTATAGCTGGCAGAACTCTAGTTGATATCAAGGTTATGTTCACCGCAATGGGAAAGACTATGTTGAAAAAAAGTTTGCAGCATATTTAACAGACCTAGTGTAAAGACAAAACCTTAAAATAGAACACATTCTTACACACTAATAAGAAGATACAGCATTAATATAAAAAGAACAAAAGACATAAACAGAGAGTTCATAGAAGAAAAAAATGTCTAACAAACATAAAATCATGGGCTGCTTACATTCCATATCTCCATTTCTTCACCTGCTCTTTGCTCCTCAAGCTACTCAAATCTGAATTCGTCTCCCAAAACTCTTACCTGAAGATAAGTTGTGAAACCCAGTGGGCATTTCATTCCTTAACTTCCTTGATTTTTCAGTAGTATTCCTATCAGGTAGCTCACTGCTTCTTGGCTTCCAACTTCCCAGGTCCCATCCTTCATCCTTGGTCTGTCTTCCATGCTTATATTTCTGATTCTCTGCCTCTATCTAGTGATGAAATACATAGGTTCCTCAATGCTAAATCCTGGGCCTGAGTTTGTCCTAACTTTATTCTCTCTCCCCAGGTAAGATCATCCAAGCCCATCACCTTATTTTTCACTTTTGAATAAAGATCTCCCATTTTTTTCTATTATCTAATTGATTTTCTTCTGGATTATAAAGATACATAACAATCTGTGCAGTAGACAAATATAAATGAATGAAAAATTAAGACTGGAGAAAATACTAAAAAATCAGGGTGAAGTTATAACATAGACATTTAAGGTAAAGAGTTCTAATCATTAATGAAAAGTTGAGCTTCAGATATGTCTGCAACTCTTGATATACATGCAAAAAAACACAATTAGTAATATAGCTTACACCGTCCATAAAAACAGTACATACACATTCATTAAGGGCTAAGGAATTTCTGGTATTGAGTTTTAAGAAATTCTTTGTATGGGTAATAAAGAGGACACTGTCCTAACCCACACTGTCACCAATGTTTGTTAAGTGTTCCTCTGGGTGAGCTAAAGGCAGATGCCAAAGCAGAATTCAGTGAATGAAATCCTCAGGGTACCAATTCTCTATTTCAATAGTTTCCAGATGTTCAGGTTTGATGCACTGAAGAAATTACAAGAAGGGATAAAGTACATTTCCCCCAGAAGTATTTTTCTCACCTGAACTTTGGATATAGTTTGAGAAGCAGAGAACTCAAAGTTGTAAGTTATGGCTAAAGCCCTCTAAATCATCTTCCTTCCAGCCCCCAATCCCTGATCCTTATCTATCCTCTATACCAGTCTTTTAGTCCAATGTATTATTTCAATCATTCATTTTAAGAGGCACATATGCACAGTGTAAAAAATACAAAAATATACCTAACAATGAATCATGGATCACTACATCAAAAGCTAATGAAGTACTGCATGGTGACTAACTAACATAATAAAAAAAAATAAAAATAAATAAATTTACATATGCTTATCCTACTCCCCACATATAGCCAGCCTATGATCTTCATATTCATATTTCAACTCTCATTTCTGTGATATATTTATATAATCTCACATTATATGTATGACATATATACACATCTCTTGTGCACAGTACATTATATACATGCATAAATACAGATGTCTTTCCTTTACCTACTAAAATAATGTCACATTATTGTCATTTTTAATTTAATAAACTGTTATTAAACTTTTATTGAACAAATTATAAATCTTGGACATTATTTGATATGAGAATATAGAGATTTATCTTGCTCTATAATATTCTTTAAATTTTTGATAGACAATACATATATTTTGTTTAAAACTCAGTAAATGGCTCACAATTTAAAATCCTATATCTAAACCTTCTTCGAGCTCTGGTTATGTATATTCAATTATCTACTTGACATTTCCACTTGGATGTATAAAAAGCCCCTTAAATTCCACCAAATGCATTACTTTACCTCTAAACCTTTTCCTTTTCCAGTGTTCCCCATTTCAACAAACAGTACAAGCATCCATTCAGTTGTTCAAATAGCTCCCAAATCTATTACCTTTTTTCTGTCTCTATCTCAGTTTCCCAAGTCCAAGCTACCCTCATGGTCACACAAAGAATGATGCTTTCAAAATATATGTAAGAACATGATTCTGCACCCCTGCTTAAAACCCCACATGTTTCCTCATTGCTCTTAGGAGAAAAAGAATATTCCTTTTTTTAAAAAAATTTTTCTTCTCATACCATAAATCAACTGACCTAATCTCTGTTCCGCACACTCCTATCTTCTTTCAAGTCCCTGAACGTATGATGCTCTATTTTTGCCACAAAGCTTTTTTTTGTTATGTTAATCACCAAACATTACATCATTAGTTTTTGATGTAGTGTTCCATGACTCATTGTTTGTGTATAACACCCAGTGCTCCATGCATTACGTGCCCTATTTAATACCCATCACCAGGCTAACCCATCCCCCTACCCCCATCCCCTCTAGAACCCTCAGTTTGTTTCTCAGAGTCCATAGTCTCTTGTGGTTCATCTCCCCCTCCGATTTCCCCCCTTCATTTTTCCCTTCCTACTATCATCTTCTTTTTTTTAACATATAATGTATTATTTGTTTCAGAGGTACAAGTCTGTGATTCAACAGTGTTACACAATTCATAGTGCTCACCATAGCACATACCCTCCCCAATGTCTATCACCCAGCCACCCCATCCCTCCCACCTCCAACCACGCCAGCAACCCTCAGTTTGTTTCCTGAGATTAACAATTTCTCATATCAGTGAGGTCATATGATAAATGTCTTTCTCTGATTGACTTATTTCACTCAGCATAATACCCTACAGTTCCATCCATGTCGTTGCAAATGGCAAGATTTCATTCCTTTGATGGCTGCATAATATTCCATTGTATATATATACCACATCTTCTTTATCCATTCATCTGTCGATGGACATCTTGGCTCTTTCCATAGTTTGGCTATGGTGGACATTGCTGCTGTAAACATCAGGGTGCATGTACCCCTTCAGATCCCTACATTTGTATCTTTGGGGTAAATACCCAGTAGTGCAATTGCTGGATCATACGGTAGCTCATTTTCAACTTTTTGAGGAACCTCCATACTGTTTTCCAGAATGGCTGCGCCAGCTTGCATTCCCACCAACAGTGTAGGAGGGTTCCCCTTTCTCTGCATCCCCACCAACATCTGTCGTTTCCTGACTTGTTAATTTTAGCCATTCTGACTGGTGTGAGGT
>NC_138370.1:101340113-101371721 GCF_054177405.1 Leptonychotes weddellii
CTAAAAGTTCCGATTTTGTGCTCCGCTGCTCTATCACTTGCCAGAAGTGGCTGACAGAGGCCCCCTCCCCCGCCGTCTATCCTCCCAAATATCTCCTCGGAGTCAGTTCTCCGCACATCCTACCTTCCAGAAAGTGGTCGCTTTTCTGTTCAGAGAGTTGCTGCTATTCTTTTCTTCAATCTCCTGTTGAGTTCGTAGGTGTTCAGAATGGTTTGATCCCTATCTAGCTGAATTCCTGAGAACAGACAAAATCCAGGTCTCCTACTCCTCTGCCATCTTGCTTCTCCCCCACCACAAAGCTTTTGAACACAATTTACCATTTCAAATTCCCTTCTACCAACTCCTCATTAGTTAAATGTACTCCTCTTTTAAATAATGGCTCAAATGTCACATTCACAGGTAAACCTGTGAGCCTCCCAATTTAAATTAGATGTCCCTTTATAGACTCAGCACATCTCAGTCATGGCATTTCTCATATATTAAATTTCATATTTATATTTAAGACTATTTGATTAATAATTTCCTCTAATAGACTTGTAAATTCCATAAAGACAGGTTCAATTCTGATCTTAGTGCTTTTTGTATCCTTATGCTTATCATAGTGGTTTGCACATGGTAAGGACACAATCAGGACTGCTGAATAAATGAATCATAAGAGTAATTAAACAAATGAAAATTAAAGTAATGAGATACAACTCTTTATTAAAATTGGCAGAAATTGGTAAGTATGTAATGAACAGAGCATTTTTACATATAGTTTTAGATTGAGCCATATGCAATTGCCATTTTTTATAGTTTATTTTTTTAAGACTTTATTTATTTATTTGAGGGGGGGAGCACAAAGGGAGAAGCAGACTCCCTGCTGAGCAGGGAGCCCAATGTGGGGCTCAATCCCAGGACCCTGAGATCATGACCTGAGCTGAAGGCAGATGCTTAACCGACTGAGCCACCCAGGCACCCCACCCTTTTTTATAGTTTAAAATGTCATATTTTATATGGTTTAGCCTAACAGTTGGATATATCTTGTCAAAACCTTTCAGGAGTTCAATTTGCCAATATATTCGGGGATATTTTTCTTTCCTCTTTCTCTCTTTTTTTTCTTTTTTTAGAGAGAGTGAGAAAGAGGTCGTGCACAGGAGAGAGCAGGGGATGGGCAGAGGGAGAGGGAGAAAGAAAATCCTAAGCAGGAACCCATCACAGGGCTCAATCTCAGGACCCCAAGATTGTGATCTGAGCCAAAATCAAGAGTCAGACCCTTAACTGACTGAGCCGTGTAGGTGCCCCTCAAGGACGTTTTTCAAACCAAAATTAACTGGAAACATTAAAAATCCCTAAAAAAAGCAAATGACCAAATAAATGATGGGGTATCTATAGGCCAAAATGAAATTTAAAAGTCATATGTTTGAATATATAACATCAGTCCTCTCAAGTCTCCAGGCACACATGTATAAATGTGGTACCATTAGCATAAATATCTAAATTTTTTTAGCTCATAACCTTTACTTATAAACTACTTCTTGCCAGTCTCCAATAATTTCAGAATCCCTAGGGAGGTCTGATAACAGTTCATCAGTAGTCCTCTTTAGCACTTCTCATCTTCCCATCCCGCCCTAGGGGAAAAAGAGAAGAAAAAGCAGTGTCTTCACATTGGTACAGAGCATGACAGTTTCTCTGGAGGAGGAAGCCATGTCCTTCTCCAGATTGTTGTTTGGGGCACATTGCATCCAAATCTGCGAAACTCATAAGTTACAAACTTTATCCTTTGCTTGAAATTTTTGTGATGACTATTTGTGTTGAAAGAGAATTTAGAAGAATGATCTTGTCCCTAATCTTTCTTCCATTAACAATTTCCTAATGACCAATAGTCCTTCATCTTCTACTTGCAACTCTCTCTCCTTGGGGCTCAGCCATAAATGGTATGTCCAGGATAGGGAATTGTCCATACCTCCTCTTACCCATGCCTCATCACTCTGAGCGTAAATCATTTTTATTGAGGCTTGCTCACTGGTACATTAAATAAATGCTGCAAAATAGACAATTGGGGTTTGCAGCCCTACCACTTCATTAGACACAGTCAGAGTCTGAATCCCATTTTAGACTCAGCAGAATCTCTAACACATGAGGCATTTTTAGACTATGGATTTAACAGTCTGATATAATTCCATATGTACAACAAGGTTGATTTGCTCTGAATGGTGAGACTTTGGGGAATTTTATTTTGTTTTGTACTTTTCTTTTTAAATTATTTACAACATGCACTTCTTTTATATGAAACAAATTATTAATTAATTAAAGTTCTATAGATAGTGGTGAAGGAACATACATGTGAATGTACATAATACCTGAACTGTACACTTAAAAATAGTTAAAATGGGGCGCCTGGGTGGCTCAGTTGGTTAAGCGACTGCCTTCGGCTCAGGTCATGATCCTGGAGTCCCGGGATCGAGTCCTGCATCAGGCTCCCTGCTCGGCAGGGAGTCTGCTTCTCCCTCTGACCCTCCTCCCTCTCATGCTCTCTGTCTCTCATTCTCTCTCTCTCAAATAAATAAATAAAATCTTTAAAAAAAATAGTTAAAATGGTAAATTTCATGTATGTTTTACCACAGTACAAATTTTTAAAATATTGAGTATTTTTTAAAGAATGAATAGTGACTGAGATATATGCCAAACAAGTTGGGACTCCAGAACAGAACAACTTGATTAAGCTTTGTATAGACATTCTTGTGGTAGATGTTTTATGGCAACATTTTTAAACACAGTTTCTAGGCTGGATTCAAATTTATGAAGAAATCTCTGGCAAAAGAGTACTGTTAACCTTATAACAGATTATTTTGTAGGCTGTGAAATCTTTTTCCCAAGCATTGTATAATAATATCTCAGATGTGTGGATAATATAAAAGCCTGGTTAAATATACAAGGATAAACTTAGTTTGGTATGTGACATAGGTTTTTAAATATTTGCTTAAATCCCCCATTTTGAGCTTTTATTATCACTTATGAGATTTTTTTCCTTCCTATCTGCCCAACTATCAAGCTTATTTAAAAGTCTTTTTTTAATGCACACCTGTTAGTAAGGAAAATATGTATATGATTTTTGGGGGGTAGACAAGATAGTATCATTTTATTTTATTTTAAAACATTAAAGAAATTTTAATTAAAAAAATTTTAAGTTCCAGTACAGTTAACATACAGTGTTATATTAGTTTCAGGTGTAGAGTGTAGTGATTCAGCACTTCCATACAACACCCAGAGCTCATCACAACAAGTGCACTCCTTAATCCCCATCACCTATTTCACCCATCTCCCGACCGACCTCCAAGATAGTATTATTTTAAGCCAGGATTTAAGATCATAGATTAAATAACAAAAGAATAGGAAGGAATGGGAAAGTGGATTGAAAGAAGTCAAAAATCATTAAATAAGTATATGATTATATCACTAAACAAGAGCGGGCTTAGTTTTGTGCTGGAGCTGCTTTATACCAGTTAAAGGGAATCAACTGCACACATTTCTTCCCAACTCTGCATTTAGTGATGTTACTTTGGTAGCCTGAAATCATGGTAGGAGTTTACACCACGAAAATCTGCAAACACTAGAAATCAGAGTTTTGTTTTCAGTTTGATTTTTTTCTGCAGAGTGCTTGTAGTTAAACATTTACCAGCACACAACTCATTATATTTGTAGTCACTCAACAGGTATTTCGTGAGTACCTTCTAAGTACTAAACATGGTATAGGAATGGTACACATTGGGATAAATGAGGTAGATATGGCTCATACACTAATGAAACCAATTAATATATCTAGCTTGAACCCCTCAACTATATTCCAGAATCTTAAATCCAACAACTTATTCGACTTTACCACTGAGATGTCTAACAGGCATCTCAGACTTTACTGAAATTGAGGTGTCTCCAGACTTTACTGAGTTCCGATATTCCTCCAAACTTACTCCTCCTACAGTCTTCTGAGGTCAAAATCTGAGCCTCAGGTTAAAACTTTTAGACATATTCTTGACTCATCTCTTCTTTCATATTCCATATCCAGCCCATCAGCAAATCTAACACCCCTATTTTCAGAATACATATAGAACCTAATCACTTCTTAAGGTGTCTACCATTGCCTTCCTAGTCTTGGTCAATCCATTTCTCACCTCACCTGTTTTCCTACTCCTACTCTTGCTCCTTTTTGATTTGTTCTAAATGAAACCACCAGAGTGATCCTGTTAATAATGAATCTGGTCATTTTCCCCTCAGCAAAGTCTCCAATAGCTCCTCAGTTCTCTCAGGGTAGAAATCAAAGTTCTTACAATGGTCTGTAAGAATTTGTAGTAACTGGTCCTTTGTTACTCTCTGATCTTATCTCCTGCTACTCACCACTCCACCACTCTGCTCCACCATCATTAGTCTCCTCTGTTTCAGCAATATACTAGTCATATTTCCACTTCAGGTTCTTACATTCTGTGTGAAACATGCTTTCTCCAGATAGCCACATTTCTCATTCCCTGTACTACTTCTGAACCATGACTACTCTACTTAAAATTGCTTAAAAAAAAATTGCTTTATTCTTTATCACACGTATCACCTTCTGAAATACTATATAATTAGTTCATCTTTATTGCTTATTGTTTTTTGTCTATCTGTCCTACTGAGTTATAAGTTCCATGAGGACCAGACTAGACCTGTATTTCAATTAAATGAATGAAAAATAAAGTTCATGATAACTGTAAGAACACATAGTAGGGGAAAGCACATGTGGAGTGTTAGAACAGAAAAAGACAGAAATTGTAGAAGCATCTTTAAAGTTCATTGTACAGAGGAATAGAAAATATCTCCTAATAAATTAACTATGAGTAGTTAATATTTAAATAAAAATAAAACATCTTAAATACTCTATTCAGCCTAAAGCATGATTATATTATTCAGCTGAATTATATATAAAGAAAAAGACTTGGAGATTTTCAAAGCATAAGGAACAATTTTGAAAAGACAAAATACTCATAAAATTGAGTGTTTATGTTGAGTAAGAACTATTAATCACAATTCAGAATTCCCAGATGAATAAACCTAATAAGTTTAAAAGATGGCACAGCACCATGTATATTGATTTTTATACCTTCAAATTGAATAGATATATGTAGGTAGTTTTTTCCAGTAAGCTAACTACATAGTATAAAATAAATTCAAAATTCTTAAACTATACATCATGTTTTCATTAGCTTAAAATATTTTACTCCTTAAATCAGAGTATTTTCAATATCTCTTCAACAGAGACTTACATAATCCTAATTTCATGGTGAAATATTTCAGAATCAAACAAAATGAGGATAATCCAATATTATTGTTTTAAAAAATAATAGATTAAAATATCTTTCCTATATTATACTACATTATTACTGGCAATTCTCATTCACCAGTCACAGAACCATTGCTGATAAATATCTTTAATGAATAGGAATGAAACAGAGAAACATATAAAATGATACCAATTTTATAGCTTTAGCAGCTCACAAACAGAACACCATATGCTGAAGATTAAATAGATAAATAGATGAATAAATATTTGTGTGAACAGATTGCCAGTTTTATACATGCACTTCTCACTCGGTACAAATTTCAGTTACCAGATTTAGTTATATATCAGTCCTCTCAAGAACATGGCTAAAATTTTAGTTACCAAGTCATATTAACTGTAATGTGGTGGTGAGGTGTGAAGAAAGGGCACGTGTTCTTGATTCCTGTGATTAGGTCTAGTCATTTACTGAGCACATGCCTCTGGCCTGTGAACTTCTGAAGTGTTTTTCTTTTTCTTCCCCCTTAGATGGCACAAGATGCCTAAAGTGGGCTAGGGTGAGATACCTCCCTTCTACTTGGAAGGCCATCCGGGGCTGGGTTTGGCTATAACTTTCCCCCAGGACAGTTAGACTCTGGTAATACCCTATCTGATTAGGCTCTGGCTAACTAGTTCCCCTGCAGGCAGACCTTACTAAGAACAGTCTTTGATGTGTTTCACTTGGTTCCTCTTCCCCTCTCCTTGCCAGAGCATGAGGGGGTGTTTCTCCTGATAGTTACCATGGTAACATGGTCAAGTTCCTGGAGATAAATCTGATAATATTGTGGGGGCTCTGTTATGATTGGGTCTCCCTGAAGTCTTTAACACTCAGATATGTCCACTTGGAGCCTCCAGCAATTCACATACTACAGCTCAGGTACTAGTTCTGATGAAATTTTTGCTTGTGAACCTCTGCTCAGATATTTGCCTGTCTGCCCAATCTTAGGTGCAGTGGTTTTCCCTGCATCCTACCCTGTCTTCCAGATCTGAGAAAAGTTGTTGATTTTTCAGTCTGTGCAACTTTTTACTTGTTAGGATGGAGTAGCAACTTCCAAGCTCCCTACATGCACAACCAGAAACCAGAAGTCCCGTGATACTTTCTTTTACAAAAAAAAAAAAAAAAACAACACTTATTTTTAACATTTCTAATGTTTAAAATTACACTGTATGAAATATTAGTTTTACTATTTTTTCATTTCCTTATGTATACATAACTGAAAGTAAGATTTTTTAAATTTTTGACAGATTTTTAAAGGTCCCAGAAAATCTGTCATTTGTCTCATTGATTTTTTTTTTTAAAGATTTTATTTATTTATTTGACAGAGAGAGACAGCGAGAGAGGGAACACAAGCAGGAGGAGTGGGAGAGGGAGAAGCTGGCTCTCCGCTGAGCAGGGAGCCCGACGCGGGGCTCAATCCCAGGACCCTGGGATCATGACCTGAGCCGAAGGCAGACACTTAATGACTGAGCCACCCAGGCGCCCTTCTCATTGATTATTAAGATCATTTTGCACAGTTTCAATTTACATGGTCATTTTGATGTTCCCATAATACTTGGCAAAGTGAGAACTGCTGGCATGGCAAGTATCACAACCTAATTGCCTAAGTTTGGTAATAAATAAATACTTTTGTCTCCGGCATTTACACACTATATAGATAGTACATATAGACCATTCTATTCGCCAAACATAATTATCATATTATTCAAGAATAAATCTTGCCATTTGCAATGATGTGGATGGAACTAGAAAGTATAATAATTAGCAAAATAGAGAAAGACAAATACCATATGATTTCACTCATATGTGGAATTTAAGAAATAAAACAAATATGCAAAGGGGAAAAAAAGAAGAGGGGGAGCAAACCAAGAAACAGACTCTTAACTATAGACAACAAACTGATGGTTACCAAAGGAGAAGTGAAGGGGGCGATGGGTGAAACAGGTGATGCGGTTAAGGAGGGCACTTGTGATGAGCACTGGGTGATGTATGGAAGTGTTGAATCACTATATTGTACACCTGAAACTAATATTACACTGTATGTTAACTAACTGGAATTTAAATAAAAACTAAAGGGGATAGTAAAAAAGGGAAAAATGAAGGAGGGGAAATCAGAGGGGGAGACGAACCATGAGAGAGTATGGACTCTGAGAAACAAACTGAGGGTTCTAGAGGGGAGGAGGTGGGGGGATGGGTTAGCCCGGTGATGGATATTAAGGAGGGTACATATTGCATGCAGGACTGGGTGTTAATACACAGACAATGAATCATGGAACACTACATCAAAAACTAATGATGTAATGTATGGTGACTAACATAATAAAATAAAATTATTTAATAAAAAATTAAAATAAAATAAATAAAAACTAAAAAAAAGTACCTTTGTCAGAGATACAAATTATATAGCTGTGCAAAGAGAATTTAAAAGGAAAATGAGAGAAAGGAAGGATCCAGTAGGAAAGACAACCCAGAGAAATAGGAATTGGCTGAATACCAGAAACTATTAATATATATTGTCAAAAATAAGCAAATGATCATCTAAATGAATTTTGAAATGCATCCAAGATAACTCAATACACATTCCTAACAGAATTCTTGGTGAATTACAATATATGGTACTTTCTTAACATGATAAACAAATATTTATCCCCAAACACAATATGTGAGAACTATATGAAATAAACTTTACACACACACACACACACAGGCTTGAAAATGAAGACATATAGTAAAAAAACTAAACCGTAAAAATGTAATCGTTGTCTTAAGGCTCAATGTAATTCTAGTAAAACCACAGTGGAAGTTGAATAGAATCTAAAATAGTCTACTACAGTTTTTCTGACAGTAAGTTGGTGGGGCTAACCAAGAAATGTTTGTTAATAATAAAAATAATAATAAAGGGAATTGCTAATGAGAATGAGAAAGTATTATAAGTTATAATAAATGAAAAAATTTGGAACTGTTGAACAAGAACCAAGTCAGGTTGATAATATATGTAATGAAATCCCTATACATATGAGATTATACAAAGAAAATATCACAAGCCAATAAAAGCATAATTAGTCAAAATAAGAAATTTGGAATTTATCTAATTATTTTGGAAAAACACAAGTAAGTTAGAGTCTCACTTTACACCATGTGCTAATAGAAATATCAGATAGACTAAATAGTTAAAATATAACAATTAAACCATGAAGAATAAAATAGAAAAACTTATTAAATAATCTTAGGTGGGGAAAAAAATTTCTAAGCATCAGGACAGCAAAAGAATACAGAGAAAGATATTAGTTGATTTGACTGTAAGAAACTATATAACCAAAACTTTATAGAGTTTAACCACAAAATCAAAAGTATTAAAGCATAATTAAATAGCAAGCAAACTGTTTTAGTTATTTTCAATGTAAGTGATAGACACAAGGTTAATAACTTTAACTTAAAATGAGCTCCTATAAATCAATAAGAAAATATTAATGCAAATATGCAAAATGACAGTTTTTAAAGGAATAAAACTACTATATAAATAAATGAAAAATATTTATCTTAACAATAACCAAAGAAATATACATTCATTTAAAAATATTTTATGTTAATACAGTGCTGATGAAAGTTAGGAAAGCAGGCATTCTAATTTTTTGCTGGTGGAAACAAATCAGAACATTTTGAGAAATCAATTTGGTAATGTATATATTAAAATTGCTCATTCCATTAGACACAGCAATTCTAACTCCAGGTATCTATCCATAAAAAATAAGGTTGCAAAGAATGACTTTATTGGACGCCTGGGTGGCTCAGTTGGTTACGCGACTGCCTTCGGCTCAGGTCATGATCCTGGAGTCCGTAGATCGAGTCCCGCATCGGGCTCCCTGCTCGGCAGGGGGTCTGCTTCTCCCTCTGACCCTCCTCCCTCTCATGCTCTCTGTCTCTCATTCTCTCTCTCGCAAATAAATAAATAAAATCTTAAAAAAAAAAAAGAATGACTTTATTGTTTGCAGTTTTTTCACATCATAAAAGGTCAGAAATAGACATTCTTATGCACGTTTTAGGATATTATGTAGTAATTAAGAATAGTATTTTGATAATATTTATATTCAAAGAGCATGCAATCAAATATTAATTATAGAGAATGTAGATAATTATAAACAGGTACAAGATATAATTATATAATGATACATGCATAAGTATGCATATGCATAAATAAAATAGTAAAAAGGAAATGAAAAATGAACCAAGATATATAGCAATATTGTCCCTTATGGGGAATTTGTATTTTCTTTTCTTTTCTTTTATTTATTTATTTGAGAGAGAGAGAGAGAAAGAGAATGAGCACAGGGAGGGGCAGAGGGAGAGGGAGAAGCGGGCTCCCCACTCAGGGAAGGATTCCAGGACCGTGGGATCATGACTTGAGCTGAAGGCAGACGTTTAACCAACTGATCCACCCAGAAGCCCCTGCATTTTCTTAATATACCCTAGTATCCTCAGTTTAATAATCTGAGGGGAAAATGTAACTTTCTATAAAGCAGGATAAGATTACTTTTCCACAATTTCATTTTGTAGAAAGACCTGAATGTTCATACGCTTTCTCATTACTCTGTTACTTTGCTAGAAGCCTGGACAATGGTTTTGCCTTTGCTGTAACCTGTTCCTTAGAACTCATCCTGAGGTTCTTTACATGTACCTGTGCCTGCAAAGCTCTGGAGTTATATAATAGGGGATATTTAATGACCCTTTGTACAATATTTTCCATTCATCTGCTATTTGGATATGTTCCAGTATTCGATTTGTTAATTTTTAGGGAAAATCACTCTGATAGGTTGTTTTAAAAAATCCTACAAACACCACATATATAAAGTTTCAAAATAAATCAAGAGAAGTGTTGACATTGTCTGATGTGATGAACTCTCCTAAGTACATCAAGTTCATTAATCATGTTCACATCTTCATCTTTTCTAGGTTTTGTTATTGTTGTTTTGCTTTCTGTTCTATCAGTTACTGAGAGAATTATGTGATAGTCCAACTGTGATTGGAATGTATTTTTTATTTTAGTTCTGTCCATTTTGTTTTGCATATTTTAAAGCAGTGTTAATACAAATCTAGGATTTGTTATGCTTTCCTGTTGAACTTATTCTTTTTATCATTATGAAATGTCCATCTTTATATTTAGTATCACTTCATGCCTTCAAGTCTAAAGTTTGTGAAACTTATATAGTCAATCATTTTTTCTTTTTTTAAAGATTTTATTTATTTGACAGAGCACAAGCAGAGGGAGAGAGAGGGAGAAGCAGGCTCCCTGCTGAGCAAGGAGCCCGATGTGGGACTCGATCCCAGGACCCTGGGATCATGACCCGAGCCAAAGGCAGCCGCTTAAATGACTTAGCCACCCAGGTGTCCCTTATATAGTCAATCTTTTGGGGGAGGGGGAGGGGGAGTTAGTGTTTACATGATAACCCTTTTCACACAAATATTTTAATACCAAGAATATTTAATATGATTAGAAATCACAAATTTGATTTCAATGATGTGTGAAAATCTAAATTCCAATTATATAACTTTATTTTAAAATTAACAGACAGGGGGCGCCTGGGTGGCTCAGTTGGTTGGGCGACTGCCTTCGGCTCAGGTCATGATCCTGGAGTCCCTGGATCGAGTCCCGCGTCGGGCTCCCTGCTCGGCAGGGAGCCTGCTTCTCCCTCTGACCCTCCCCCCTCTCATGTGCTCTCTCTCATTCTCTCTCTCTCAAATAAATAAATAAAATCTTTAGAAAAATAAAAATAAAAAAAAAAATAAAATTAACAGACAGTAAAATTGATTTTAATTGATGTACAAATGCAGGATTTTTAATGCATGAATAGATTCACTTAACAGCCACCACAATCAGAACACAAAATAATTTTTTTCCTTTATGCTATACCTTTTGTAAGAATGATTTGTGTATTTTAGACACAAGTCCTTTATTAGACGTATTATTTGCAAATATTTTCTCCCTGTCTTTGGCTTGTCTTTTTACTTTCTTCATGGTGAATTGGAAGAGCAAAATGTTTAATTTTGATGAAGTACAATATATCATTTTTTCCCCTTCATTGTTTGTGCTTTTGTGGTCAATCTAAGAAATCATTAGTTACCTTAAGGTAGAGAAGATTCAGCTCTATGTTTTTTTCCCAGTCGTTTTATAGGTTTAGATCTTACATTTATATATGATCCATTTGGAGATAATTTTTGTGTATGGTGGGAGCTGTGGGGTAACAATTCATCTTTCTGTGTGTGGCTATCCAATTGTTCCAGTACTGTTTGTTGAAAAGACTACCCCTCACTAAATTGCTTTGGCACGTTTGTCAAAAATCAACCAATAAGGGGCGCCTGGGTGGCTCAGTCCTTAAGCGTCTGCCTTCCGCTCAGGTCATGATCTCAGGGTCCTGGGATCGAGCCCCACATCGGGCTCCCTGCTCAGGGGGAAGCCTGCTTCCCCCTCTCTCACTCCCCCTGCTTGTGTTCCCTCTCTCACTGTTTCTATCAAATAAATAAAATCTTAAAAAAACAATACAAAAAATCAACCAATAAATGTAAGTGTTTATTTCTGAACACTTGCAATTTCTAGATCATTGATCTATATGTCTATTTTTCTGCCAGTACTATACTATCTTGATTACTGTGGGCTCATAATAGGTTTTGAAATATGGAAGTGTAAGTCTTTCAACTTTGTCCTTATTTTTCAAAATTGTTTTGACTATTCCAGGAGACATTTCCAAATTATTTCTAGGATCAGCTTTTTAAATTTTGAAATTAGAAGAAGGATTTTTTTAAGGATTGTGTTGAACCTTTCAATCAACTTGGGAAGTAATGTCAGCTTAATGAGACTTCCCATCCATGGACAGTTCCTCCTTTTATTGAGGTATTCCTTAATTTCTTTAATATCTTTTGGCAATGTTTTGTAGTTTTTAATGTACAAGTCTTTCATTAAATTTATTCCTAATATTTTATCCTTTTTGGTGCTGCTGAATGGAATTTTAAATTTTTATTTTTATTTAAATTCTAGTTAGTTAACATACAGTGCTATATTGGTTTCAGGAATGGAATTCAGTGATTCATCACTTACATACAGCACCCAGTGCTCGTCTCAACAAGTGCCCTCCTTAATACCCATCACCCATCTAGCCCATCACACACCACCCTCACTCCATGAACCCTCAGTTTGTTCTCCATCTTTAAGAGTTTTTTATGGTTTGTTTCCCTCTCTCTTTTATTTCCCTCTCCCATATGTTCATCTATTTTGTTTCTCAAATTCCTCATTGCTGAACGGAATTTTTAAAGTTCATTTTCAGATTGTTCATAGCTTTTATGTAGAAATGCAGTTGATTGAACTTGTATCCCTGTGACCTTGATGCACTTTTTATTAATTTTAATGGGTTTTGGCTTTTGTGCATTCCTTAGGATATTCAGTATGGAGCATCATGTCACTTGCTAATAAAGACATTACTTTCTTCTTTTCAATTTGATGCCTTTTATTTCTTTATTTCTTTTATTTTATAATTTATTTTTGTTTGTTTGTTTTTTTGCCTGATTGATTAACCTGGCTAGAACTTCCAGTACAATTTTTATTGGAAGTGATGAAATTGGACATCTTTGCCTTGCTCCAGATTATAGGGAGAAAGAATTAAATTTTTCACAATTAAGTATGATGTTAATTGTAGATTTTTCATCAATGCACTTTATCAGGTTGAAGAAGTTCCTTTATATTCCCAGTGTGTGGAGAGTTTTTATTCTGAAAAACTTTTGGATTCTGGATAATTATTTTCTGCCTCTGTTAATATGACCACATGGTCTTTGTTCTTTATCCTATTACTATGGTATATTATATTAACTGACTTTCAGATCAACCTTGAATTTCTGAAATAATTCCCACTTTTCCATGATGGATAATACTTTTTTGTGTGTTTCTGAAATAATTGATATTATATTATATTATATTATATTATATTATATTATATTATATTATGTTTTGCATACACAAAATAATTTGATATTTGTGTATATTATAAAATTATCACCACAATAAGTCTAGCTAACATACATCACCACACAGCTACAATTTTTTTCTTGTGATGAGTACTTTTAAGATCTATTCTCTTAGCAACTTTCAACTATACAATACAGTATAAACTATGGGAACTATGCTGTACACTACATCCCCATGACAGGTAATATTATGTCATTAAATGTTTAAGCAGATTCACCACTGAAATGATTTAAACCTGATTTTTCTTTGTGGGAATATTTTTGATTTCTAATTTTATATCTGTATTTGTTATATGTAAATTCAGATTTTCTATTTTTGTTGAGTCAATTTCAGTCTTTTATTTCCTTTTAGGAATTCTTCAATTTTACTTAAGTTTTCTAATTGGTTGGCATATTGTTGTTCAGGAAAGCATGGAAGAGTTATGGCCCACAAAGAAGAAAAGTTATTAAAATAAAATTATCTTATATTTATAGTTGTGTTGTAAGAGGACAAAAAAGCAACTCTTACAAAGAAATGAATAGATACCTTTCATTTTCTCAGCGTATATCATATGTGAACTGAGTGATCACCATCTAAATAGTAGCCTCATGTTATTTTCTATCCACATATTGTGCTTTGTTTTTCTTCATAATATTTACTATTATCTATTTTGTTTACTACTATATTCATAACATCTAGGATAATGATTACATATATTTGGCATTCAATACATATTTCTTGCATGACTGAGTGAATGGAAGAAATTTTTAAAATTGTTTTCCTATCATTTCCTATCATTGAATAATTTGAGCACAAATTACCTTAAAAAGATATAATGAAAACATAATTAGAAAGAAAATAAGATATGAAAAAGCTTTCATTTTCCATCTTTATAATCCAAATTTAAAGGTTATCTATTACCTGTTTTCTTCCATTTGCACAGTTAAAGAAGCCTTTACATCATCAGAACTTAAATACCCAAAGATTTAGAAATCCTCCTGCTTTATGAGTATCATCTCTATGAGTTTAAAGATAATCTAGTGGAGCTGCTACATGCCACTATTTATTTCAGAAAGAAGTTTGATATGGTGTAGATCCACATTAGACAAAATTGATTCCTAGTATACACAAAGAATTTTAAAAACCTCCAAACGTAACACTGAATATTTCCATTGAATCATTGACTCATTGAATCATTGAGCATTAGATGTCCTTATTGAAGTTGCATAGAAATTTCGTTACTCCCTATATAGAAAATTGTTTCAGATGGAGAGATTTAGAAGAGAAATACCTATAGTGTTGCTACCCTTATAGGATAAGTTTGTGTTGAAGAGCTAGGGACAATATCAAAAGATGTTTTTTCAATCCTTAGATTAGAATTTGGACATAAACTTGTTTTTCTTTCCATGCCAATCACAAGTTCTAAGAACCATGTTAACTTGTTTTGTTTGTTTTTGTCTCAAACTTACCACTTGAGCTGTTTTGTTTTTGTTTTTGTCCTAAGTGTTAATTTCATTTTATTCAACATAGTTAGGAATGTTTTAGATTGAGTGTCTACTGTGCCTGACATTAGCTAAGTCTCTTTGAATATACTGTGTTATTTAATGTTCTTTTAACCTTATAATCATACTCTATATTATGTTTATCATTCCCATTTAGCAAAGTTAAGAAAGCTATTCCTTTAAAAATTGTATACATGCTGAAGTCTCCATTTGTAATCAATTATTCACTCCATCCAAATATTCAACAACCATAGAAGTATTCAAGTATTCAACGTCCAAATATGTAATAACCATTTGCAGTCACTATTAAACTATCATGTCGACTACTATAGATACTTTGTTAGGTGCTACAGAACACAGAGAAGAGTAAATCAGTAATTCCAATGATCTAAAATCAAAATATGAGCATAAGGTTGTTGGAGCACTGAGAAAGTTAAAAACTAACTCTGGACAGAGAGAAGGGAAGGAATCCACAGTGATCATTCCGTAACCTGAGTGGAAACTGAAGGATGCCTAAAAGTTTAGCAGTTGTAGAACTTTAGAGTAAGGTATGAGCAAGAGAAATCATTCCAGCAAAGAAACTACCAGGTGAGAAACATGAAATTATTAAAGGCTATGTGAGCTGGACAATTTCCATTTCTCAGCTCACATTTACTCTCTACTTAGTCTACTCCATTTTTCTGCCCCTTCCCCACCAGGCTGACCATATCTGTGGACTAAATGCATGTATAGGGTCCCTTGCTCCCTGGTCTCTTCTTGGCTTTGCCTAATGGGAGACACTTGGAGGAAATGGGAGGAAGAGAGGAGAGCAACTTTGGGTTGTATCTACTACCACTCCTTCCATTCAGGATTGCTGCAAATTGGCTAAGCCCCCAACATATCTCTTGTCAGGTGCTCCTCCCCTAAGGGTTCATCTCCTCACTTCAGATTATAGCATTCTTTCATCCTTCAGACCTAGCCAGGGGGGACACCCAGTCCTCCCACTCCTTGCTATTGCTAGTCCTAGGAATGTTCATTTCAAGTTGATTTCCTATTACACTTTTGTAAAATGGGGTTTGTAAATGGCTTATCTATTTAATTTTATAAATGACCTCTTTATTAAACTCTCTAGTTTTCCTGGGGCGCCTGGGTGGCTCCGCCATTAAGTGTCTGCCTTCAGCTCAGGTCATGATCCCAGGGTCCTGGGATCGAGCCCCACATCGGGCTCCCTGTTCGGCTGGAAGCCTGCTTCTCCCTCTCCCACTCCCCCAGCTTGTGTTCCTGCTCTCGCTAATTCTCTGTCAAATAAATAAATAAAATCTTAAAAAAAAAAAAAACTCTCTAGTTTTCCCACACAGGTGTGCCATCTGTTTCTTCTGGAGCTCTGACTGATACAATGTAGTAAGTTTGAGTGAAAGGTAAGATATTTAGTGCCACTGTACTAAAGGGTGTGCAGAATTGCAGTTAATCCTGTCAAAAGTGAAGAGACAGTGAAATAATTTAGAAAGATAACTTTAAAGACATTGTGAAGAAAGAGTAGCATCAGGGAAACCCATTTTGGTGATGTTCCAGTAGTTCAGGAATTGAGAGTTGGAAGGGAGGACAGAATAGATTTGATGGTGTCAGAAGCTGAACTGATAAGGTTTATGATTATGCAAAGGAAATGAGAAAAATAAAGGGGTTCAGAGTAACTCATATGTACATATGAATAATACTTACAATGAGCACACTCAAAAAAGTATTCATTTTCCCAAAATGTAAAACCTATTATTGAAATATAAACATATTTTCATATATGCATAGTAATATTCATGTTTTTTCCGAAGTCATTCACCCTGTCAAAGAGTAGATATAAAATGTTTCCATCCACTCTCATAATTCTCTTAATGTTGCTGTTAGTTAAGAAAAATGTCTGCCAAAATTATTGACTTGCAGTGCCAATTACAATATGTAGCTTTTACTTTATCAATGCATATAAAAGTCATATAAAAAGAGAAGTCAAATAATTATAAGGGGAAGCTAATAGAGGGGAAGTGAATTTTGGCTCAATACTATTGGATATATGAGTCATACTTGTAGTACTCTGCAAATTACACAAAGTAATAAGTTACTTCACTCAGTTGTCCCAATAATCTGCTTCCTGTTATAATTCTGATGATGAGGGCCTGGAACTATAATTAGTTTTCAGACAACCTCCCTCTGATGAAAATTAGAATCTCAAAGTTGTGTGGGAGACTACTTTTATCTATTTCTACAATTCACCTTACGTTTATAATCCTTTAATTCACTCAATAAATGGTGACTCATTTTATTCCTGAGTGCCTCAACAACAGAGAGAGAGAGAAGAAAAAGAGACTTATTACCACTGGAGACAATCTATTGTCCCCTAGGGAGTTGTGATTCATCTTCCTCCAGAAACTGTAATCTGAGCTCTACCTCCTATAGTGATCTAAAACTGCTCTACTATCTACACTACAGCTCTTTATACATTTGACTAAAGCTAGCAAGTGTCCTGAGTCTTCTTCTCTTCTTAAGAAATTTCACTTCCTTTACCCGTGAATTATAATTTGACATGTCTATTGCTCCCACCTGGGAGTTTCTTTAGCTCTTACTCTAATTCCTCCACTTTGGGGCAACCTTTTGAATTGTCCCTTCATCTAAAAACTCTTTTCCTTATAAAATGAAATTAAACTGGATTGAATATCTTTTCTTATTGTTCTGAAAAGAGGTTTTGTATGCATTTTAGGAAGCATATTACCTTATAGTATAAATGGAATATCATGTATAATTATACTATACACAATTACGTATAGTGTTTTGTGTTATCTCTATAAAATACTGAATACTAAAAATATTATAGGTCAATTTAACTTCAGATATATTTTAATGAAGGCATTGCTTCCAGGAAAATAATCTGCCAAGAGTTCAAAAGTATTTTCAAGAGGAATTAGTTTCTTAGCAAAGAAACTAATTAACTTTTTAGTACATGATTGATAACATAAAGGTGACTTTGTGAAAGCAGTACTTTCGAAGTGATATATATAGAAGTGGTGATGTATGTTCCCATTATTTTTCTGAAACGATATAGAAATGACACAAAGTGTTAGTAAATTGGACTTCAAAAAAAGTGATTTAGAGTTTTATAGTATCTCATGGATGAAATAACCTATTATGTTCTGATTTTTGAATTATTTATCATCAGAGGTAGTATAAATAACATAAGATAATCATTAGCAGTAAGTTTTATATTGTCAGTTTAGAAAACCACTTCTAAATTCGTGTCCGAAATTTTGAGGAGAAATTGTTTTACGTCATACTCACTAATGAGGTAGCATTTTGTTATAACTCATTTTGTAATTACTACAAATAGAATTTAAAGATTAAATGATTTATATATAAAGCTCTTAGAATAGCATCTGGTACAGGTGTTAGCAATTATTGCTTTTATTGTCAAGAAAGAAAATCTAAATATATATTGGATATATAATATCAGTGAAGTCATGATTAATACCTACATCTCCAGCCTCATTTGACACCTCTACTTTTCCCTCCTCTGTGCTGTAGAGAAGCTGGCTTTTTTAGTTCCTCAAATACCTTATGCTTTCTCTAACCTCAGGACTTGCTATTACTTTCTCTTCCAAATGCACCTTCATTCTAATTAACTCCTGTTTATCATTCTAAACTGATGTTGCTTCCTCAGGGAAGCCATGCCTATTAATATTTCTACCATCATTTCAACCTATACCTCAGACTAGGTCAAACTGCTTGTTTTATGCTTTATAATTACCAGTACATGTCTTCATAACATCATGGTGTACACAAGGGAGACAATTTTATTTTGCAGACTTCCCAAAGGATTATGCTAGACAGATTAGCCTATTGACAGTACAGGCAACTGGGCTAAACTGCTCAAGGCATTGTACATGGTAGGGTCACCCATGTTACATGGAGAGTTTTTTTTAAGTTACAGAAATAAAGTGAGTATAACAAAGAGAGGAGAAGTCGAGTTTAGAATCAGGACAAAGAGTGCCAGTATATTCTCCCCTCCCCTAAACTCTTAAATCCAATAAAATTTTAAAATCTGAAATGCTTTATATAATTGGATTTGTTGTGGAAATCATCAGTACAATTTCACAGCCAGGTTCACAGTGGGTGAGATGAATGTATTTTATATAGATTCAAGAACAGAAACAGAGGGTACCAAATAGGACAGATTGGATTTCACTTAGAAGTCATGGGGGAGGGTGCTGAACTTGCGCAGGTCATTACAATAAAGCTCCAAGGAAAGTTTAACTAAATATCCCAGAGGCAATGTTTCCTAAGCAACATTTAGGTAGTAATTTCTTAACGTATTTTGTGACTATCTGAATAATGTATATCTTCTGCGTTAGACTCTGAACTCCAGAAGAGTAGGAACTATATCTATTTCATTTACCAATATGGCCAAAGATTGTAATACAATCTTGAAAAAAAGCATTCAAGAAATAGTTGAAAACAAATAGCTGATATTCGGTTAATAAATGAATAGATAGACCTAATTGCTAAATTTAAATTGAAAGTACATATAGTGAGGGTCAAGTACTTTCACTATTCAGAAACTTTATTTTTTAAATATAATCTCCCTCAAATGCCTGTTTATAAATTTTATTTATAAAAATCAAAAAACTTGGGATGCCTGAGTGGCTCAGTCCGTTAAGTGTCTGCCTTTGGCTCAGGTCATGATCCCGGGGTCCTGGGATTGAGTTACGCGTTGGGCTCCTTGCTCAGCCAGGAGCCTGCTTCTCCCTCTGCCTGCCGCTCTCCCTGCTTGTGCTCTCTCTCTCTGACAAATAAATAAATAAAATCTTTAAAAAAAATAAAAAAAACTTGATTAAGTAGTGATTTGTTTCTCGCTTGATAATATTTTAATTCCTATTATATGTGTACCTGTATTTGAATATATGTATATATGTTCATTTTAATAAATACTTGTTCCTTTCAAAATTCACTAAGACAATATAACAGATTAATTGGCTCACTCTTGCTTCTTTAAAACACTTATGAAAAAGCACAAAATAAAATTGTCTACAAAATGCAATTTCAGAAAAGATTATATTTCTCTCTAGTGACTTTTCAAAGCAGAAAATGCCTTAGCACCAAAGGTCAGAAGTTGAAATTTTATGTGTCATGAACACCTATTGCAACTAATTTTTACTTTGCACAGACAGTAGCCAGATAGCATTTTATATATGGGCTTTACGGACTAAGACATTGTCTACTGTGGCCAGAAGCAAATTGGAAAACAGCCAAACCCATGTCATTTCGCAAATATTCTTTGCATTGTTAATATAATCAAATACCCATC
Source organism: Leptonychotes weddellii (assembly GCF_054177405.1). NCBI lineage: Eukaryota > Metazoa > Chordata > Mammalia > Carnivora > Phocidae > Leptonychotes > Leptonychotes weddellii. The sequence continues at coordinate 101,360,256 of NC_138370.1, forward strand.
TGAAGAGTGCACTCTGTCTTCATACCAAAATTTTAAAATTTGCAGAAGCACAAAAAGATCCAGAAACAGAGCTTAATAAAAATGTTAACAAAAAGAAGAATTATACCAGACAGATATCAAGAAGAATTGCAAAATGGAAAAGGCTTACTTATTGAAAAAGTTATGTCAAAATATTCTATTTTAGACATCAAAGGACCAGAAAAGACCCTTCAATTATATCATAAAAAAGTAAGTGGTAAAGGAATTCATTAGAATGAAAAGGAAAATTGATAAAATATGGCATTAAAAATATGAGATTTCAATGGATGCTTCTGAAAATTTCAGATTCAAAAGATAATAAAAAGTGATTTTATGAGACCAACGCGCTGCCCACTGTGCCAAGAGGGCCGCTAATAAAAAGTGATTTTAAACTTGTTTAAGTGATATGCTAATTGGAAGAGTGAAGAATCCAATCTTAGCTATTACATACGAAATAATCAGACCAAGGAGACTAACATACTTGAGAATCTGTTTAGTGAGGGAAGAATGGTAGTGAGAAGCTCAGACAAAAACCGAGGAACAGCTAATGTGATCACATCAAAGATACAAATTTCTTGAAAGGAGAAATAAAAGTACTGACAATCATTTAGGTGATAATACGACTCAGATTGGATCATTTCTTCTCAGGGTCCAGAGGATATTCATGTGGATGAGCCCAAGGATCCTTTTATTTTTTATGCCTACTTTTGAGCAAATTATTATTGCTGGAGAGAGTCACAGAATAGGAAATATTGATGCCACAAAGAATTCTTAATTACCAGTTTCAAATTGGTCTTATCAGCAGTGCCTGGCAATTGTACCTACTTCTTTGGCCAACTGGATCTCCCTTTCTACAATGTTTCAACATTCCTTTATTTTCCTCAAACCATTAACATAATTCAATCTCCCAGGTAACACCCTACTCGAAGCAGCAATCCTCTCGTCGAAACCAAAACATAGCCAAGTTACTTACTCCCCTGCTTCCATTCTTTTCCTTCCTTCAGTCCATTCTCCATACTAAAATCTGATTATTCTCCTCTGACTGATCACCTCAACTACTTGCCATAGGACAAAAGACCTACACCCTGCTGTACAACTCCATCTCAAACCACTTCCCCCACTCACTTTCACTTTCTATGTTTCTGTTACAGTAGTCTTTAATTACTCAAGTGCCCAATGCTTCCCCCTCCTTATCCATTGCTTTGGTTTCCTGGGGCTGTTGTAACAGTGTAACACAAATGGAGTGACTTAAAACAACAGAATTTTACAGTCTTAACAGTTCTGGAAGCTTGAAGTCTGAAATCAAGGGGTTGACAAGGGCCAAGCTCCCTCAGAAACCTGTAAGGAAATCCTTGCCTCCTCCTAGCTTTTTGTGGTTTGCTGGCAGTCTTTGGCATTCCTTGGCTTTTATTTATTTTTTTAATTTAAATTCAATTAGCCAACATCATTAGTTTTTTGGGGTTTTTTGTTTGTTTGTTTGTTTTTATTATGTTATATTAATCACCATACATTGCATCATTAGTTTTTGATGTAGTGTTCAATGATTCATTAGTTGCGTATAATACCCAGTGCTCATCACATCACATGCCCTTCTTAATGCCCATCACCCAATTACCCTATCCCCCCACCCACATCCCCTTCCGCAACCCTCAGTTTGTGTCCCAGAGTCAAGAGTCTCTCATGGTTTGTCTCCCCTTCTGATTTCTTTAGATGCATCATTCAGTCCTCCATCTTCATATGGCATTCTCCATATGTTTCTCTCTCTTCCCAAATTTCTCCTTTAAATCAGTCATATTGGATTAGGGCCCACACTAATGACCTCATTTTGACTCAGTTGCCTTTATAAAAACTCGATTTCCAACTAGGGTCACATTCTGTGGTACAGAGGTTTAGGACTTAAACATATCTTTTTTAGAGACACACAATTCAACCAATAAAAACCCATTAACACAGAAGTTTTTCACATGTCCTTTGCTCTTCCACAAATCTTCTGGCAATCCTTATTCTTCTGCCACCTTGCCTAGTCACTTTTCCAAACTTCAAGCCAGAATGACTTTTCTTAGGGAAGACTGAGTCACAATCTAAATATGTTTTTCCCAGTAAAAGCATTCACATGGCTATATGTTGCTTGCCTTTGTAACACTTGTCATATTTGTAATTTTATGTTTATTTTACATTATTTGGTTAGTATCTATCTACTTCACTGGACTGTGAGCTCTGTGAAGGTCATTTCTCCTCAGTGTTGTATCACTGTAGTGTTTAGAATACCACAGTAGGCATTCAATGAATGTTTGGTTGAATGATTAATGGATCAAACCAGAAATGATAAAAATGTCAACTTGAAGTTCCTAAATTTCTATTTTCACTAAAGTGTTAGTGAATGAGAATATAAATTGATTGTTTTCATATAATTCATATAAGACAATATTCTCCCTGTCAGGAAATAATTTCTGTAATATAGAGTAAGTCACCAAAACAATCAATAAGCAACTTGCACCTTTTTTTGAATTATTTGTGTTGTAGTAACTGTAGAAAACTCTAACCCTGTTCATGTCACTCAAATTCTCTTTTTAGTCTAAAAAAATCAACTGTCTAAACATCCAAACTGCATTCATATACTTCCAGGGCAAGCAAAAAAGCCAAAGATTATGAGAGAGTTGGGAAATATTCAGTTCAGTACAACAAAATTTATTGGTAAGTGCCGTGCTTGGCTCTAGAAACATCCATTAAGCAACAAGTCAATATAATGAGAGAAATGCTGTGGTGAATCATAATCAGCAGCAGTGGAAACAGAAATGCCCAACTACAAATATTACCTTTCTATGCTTGACTTTTGTCGTTAACATTGCACATGAACGCTTTTGGATTCCAAGGCAAAATGTGATTCTTTGGATGGCATCTACTTTATATATTTTTCTTTCTCTTCCACAATTCCTTACATAAGCAGTCATATTCAAAGCCACAGTCTATAAACATATGGACTTTGAAGACTGGCAGAACTGGTTTAGAATTCTAAGCCCTTCCCATCTGGGTCATTTTGAACAATTTGCTTAATGTCTTTAAGCTTCAGTTTTCTGTAAAATAGAGATAATAATATTATTTGGTTGACTAGATTGTTCTAGATATTAAATATATATAGTGTATATAATAAATTTCTTGCTCATGGTTGGCAATCAGTAAATGTTGCTATTATTCACCAACATAAGCACAAGAGGTACATTTTCAGTTTTAAACATATGCATCTTATTTTCTTTTGTGGTTTACTTAATTTTCTGAAACTATGGTACTGTTTTTATGATTTTTTTCTCATACCTAACATTCACTTATACCTATTAGCTGTCATACATAATAAACTAAGGATATTTCCTTTAAGTAAATTTCAACTAAAGTTAATATTATTAGTAGTATATAGATAAGTTCCAATATATCTATTAAAGGTCCAATTCTGCCTAATAGTTATAAAACAAAGAGCAATAAGCAAATTAATAAATTATCCTTATCTTGAAACATTTATTCTTAAGATTAAAATGTTTGGGGTTTAAGTAACACTCATTCTTTGATTAAATTGTTGCCTTTGGAAATTTTGCATAAATCAAAATATATTTGAAAAACACAAAATGGTCAACAGTAAAATAATTTAAATAATGTTTTATTGATAGAAGTGCAGAAATATAATTGATTTTATGTACAATTTGTAATTAACTTTCTGCTCTATTAGCCAGAATTTGGCAGTTAGACATATTATCCAATTTAAAACTTTAATTGATTCTCCCAGACATAGTTACTATTTTACCAAGTGAAATAACTTTTGTTACCATATTCAGAGTGTTTTCCAATTTCCTAGAAAGTTGCACTACAAAAACCATATGTAAGTGTGTTTTTAAGAGTCTCAAATATATTTTTCCTATAACTATTATGTTATACAGAGTTACATAGATACTGTGAAGATTTTCATGATAAACCATGAATTCAATTTTAGAGGTAACAGCAAGGCACAGCCTCAGTCAAACTGGACTTATTTATTATTATCTGAATCCTGAACTTGTATCTTGATGTTTTTAAATGAAGTTGTTGATGATATCTTTATAGGGGTTCCTCATCTTTGTCCATCATATCCATATTAGTTCTCTAGAATTTTCTTGCAAACAGGTAAACATACAGAAGAAAAATGGAGGTCTTGAGGTACAGAACTCATATTTTTAAGCACTTACTACACACTTTTCCAATCCCATTCAGCAGACCTTTATGAATTCTGATAATGTGCTAGGCACAGCACCAAATAATCAATACCTTTCACTTACATCATTTCTATTAATCTTGACTTCACCCCCTACGAGGTGGGTGTTCTTATTTCTATTTTTAAAATAATGAAGCTGAGGTTCAAAAAGGTTAAATAAGTGACAGAATAGGGTTTGAAACTTAATCTGCCTGATTCCTAGGACTATGACGTGATTATCATTCTATGCTAACTCTACGTAAGCAAAATCCTCATTAACTTGCTTACCGGAGAGATAGCTCCTTTGAAACTCCATTTGTAACTCTGTAGCAAGAGATACAACAAAATGGTTTTGTTTGTTTTTATATAGGTATATGGCCATTATTGATCCCTTGAAACCCAGACTGTCTGCCACAGCAACCAAGATCGTCATTGGAAGTATTTGGATTCTAGCATTCCTACTTGCCTTCCCTCAGTGTCTTTACTCCAAAATTAAAGTCATGCCAGGCCGTACTCTTTGCTATGTGCAATGGCCAGAAGGTCCCAAACAACATTTCACGTAAGTTAATTCTCTATTGCGGTTTTCAATTCAATTTATTGAACACTTGGGAAACTACAGGTTGGGAGAAACAATTAAGCAAATAAGACATAAGCATTTCCTCCCGAGGGTTCACACATTACTTGGGAAAATAGACATATTAAAATAATATAATACATGGAGAGCCTGGCTGGCTCAGTTGGTAGAGCAACTCTTGATCTCAGGGTTGTGAGTTCGAGCCCCATATTGGGTGTAGAGATTACTTAAAACTAAAATCTTTTTTTTAAAAAAAAGGTTTAAAATACTGCAATATGATATGATCAATAAATTTTATAAGTTACAAAGGTTTCTAATAGGAAAAATTTGATGACATTTATATGGGGTAGAGCTAGAGAGTTTCCTGGAGAGAGTGATAAGATCCCTGGAGATGAAAGCATTACACAAACAAAAGCAGGGTTATTATTGATTGAGAAAAAAATGAGAAAAGAAGAACTGAAGCCCAAAGGTGTTGACTGCCCTTTTAAAATCCTGGCCAGGGAAAGGCAGTTCTGGTAGGCTCTTAGTTGTGTTCCTTTCTTTTAGCATTAAAGAAACATAAACACTAGGTTAGAATGGAAATACGAATTCTATACGATAGAATTTGATATTTCATATTTTGGACCCATCTTTTAAAAAGAAAAAAAAAATAACTGGGCAACTGTTTGCATTTTTTAAAGATTTATTTATTTGAGACAAAGAGAGAGAGAGAGAGAGACCGGGGGAGGGGCAAAGGGAGAGAGAGAGAGAATCCCAAGCAGACTCCGTGCTTCCAAACATGGGGTTCGATCCCAGGACCCTGAGATCGCGACCTGAGCTGAAGTCAAGAGTTGGCAGCTTAACTGACTGAGCCTCCCAGATGCCCCTGTTTGCACTTTTTATTGTGATCATTTAAATTTTAATTCAGTAAAATCTTATGTAGTGTCCTATTTTTCCCTTTAACAATAACAAGAATACAAATATAATGGTCATCTTTTAAAGCAGCTGTTTTATCAAACTGGTCTATACCCAATGTCCAGATTTTTTTTTATTTTAAGTTTTTATTTTAATTCCAGTAAGTTAACATGCAGTATAATGTTAGTTTCAACTGTACAATATAGTGGTTCAACAATTCCATGTAATACCCGGTGCTCATCACAAGTATACTCCTCAATCCCCATCACTTATTTAATCCATCCTTTCACCACCCTTCCCTCTGGTGACCATCAGTTTGTTCTCTATTGTTAACAGTGTTTCTTAATTTGTTTCTCTCTCTTTTTCTTTTCTTTACTCATTTGTTTTGTTTCTTAAATTCCACATATGATTGAAATCATATGGTATTCGTCTTTCTCTGACTGCCCAGAGTCCAGATTTTTACATAAAAATATTAAGAAGTACTTATTGAAGGAAAAGAAGGCAGTGGTTATTAAACCGAGTACTGTTATTCTATCTGATATTAATAAATCTTAGCTGTATAACAAAATAAAAGTAACCATGATAATAAAATTAAATTATTTGTTGACCGAATTGCTTCCCACTGACGGTAATTCAATATTTAATAAGCTATCAGGAAACGGGAAGGCAAGGAGATTTAAGATTCTCTTTACAAAGAAACAGATATTGAGAAGACTAGTGTTCCAAATTCTTTAATTACTTTAAAGCCTTCCTAAGACAGTGGAAATTATGCAAAACTTCTACAAATTCTAATTGTGTGGTTATATTATCAGTTGCCCTCCTATTCCTCCCCAACTGCATCCTTAAAATTTTGATTGAAAGCTATGAAGTCCTAGAATGTAGTTTGCTAAAAGTATCATGACACCGGTGTGACTAAAACATCTGAATATTATTTACCAAATTAATAATGCTATCAGATGTGTCATGACGTTGGAAAAATGCATGTCAATGTCATTACCTGATTTTCTTAAATTACAGTCATATAGCTTGTGGATCCAAAGTGGCTTAGAGTATCTAGTTACATTTTTTATTCAGATAGAAAACAATTTATTTCAAATATGACTTGTTGCAGAGATATATAAAATAATTTTACATATGAGAAAATATCTGTCAGTTGATTCGTTTATTCTGTCTTATCTCTTTCTCTCTGATGATAAATTTAATTAGATTAGCTGAACAATTACCAAGCAGAGAAATGGCATTCATCCTGAACCTCTAGGCAGGAAGAACATGGATAGTTTAAATCAGGACTGCAATGCATCTATAGTTTTTGCATATGAATCAGAGATTGACAAAGATCAACTGGTAGCATTTGGATGCCTGTAGTAGACAATAACATGATATCTTGATGGATTTGGGAAATGAGGACTTGGAAAAAATGTGGAAATAATCTTTGGAATTTTCAATTATTATTTAAAAGGGAATGAATTCAAAGTTCCACATATTGCATCTCGATATGCTCTTCAGCATGTGGTTGTTTTTTTTTTTTTTCATTTCTTGCAGTTACCATATTATTGTCATTATACTGGTGTACTGCTTCCCATTGCTCGTCATGGGTGTCACATACACCATTGTTGGAATTACTCTCTGGGGAGGAGAGATCCCAGGAGATACCTGTGACAAGTATCATGAGCAGCTAAAGGCTAAAAGAAAGGTACTGTTCCATTATCATTTTACCTAGCATTTGTGTTAGTGGCCCATCAGAGAGGGGAAAACCTAGTCATGGCATTTTAATATAATACGATTGGATGCTTTACTCTTATTTTTCTGTCTTGTTTTCATTCTTTCTATCAATTTTTTCTTTTAATTTCTTTATGTCTTCTATAAGCACTGTCTATGTACAGTATCAGTCTGGAATACAATCAGTTTCTTATAGCAGGACTTGCACTACCTTTTGCAGAGTGTTCTCAATTACTCCACCTGAAACTTCTGAAATTTCACTTGAAGTTCCGGTGATTATATTTCTGCGGCTATAGCTACCTTTGTCCTTTATTGAACCGAATGCCTCTGATGTCCTCTAATCTTCCAGCAGCTTCTTTTATCCCAGGAATCTCTCCTAGTAGGTGCTATAATTTCCAAATACCCATCTACCCATCCCTCTCCCCCTACACATGCCTCCCCTACTCCCCCAGCCCCATCTGGTTTCTAGCCAGCCATCATGTAAGCCTGATTAAAAGATGCGAGCTGCACTAATGCTCTTCTATGACTTACTGGGTGGCAAGAAAAAGCTTATTTTTGAACAATTCACATGAAACAAAAAGCCTCTAAAAATTATTATATTGGCATTTTATTAGGATTTTTTTAATGAAGACTTTTTTCTACCATCACGTGACTCAAGTGAGATTTTTAAAAAATTTGTGGAGTTGAAAAGAATCCTAGAGTCATCTATTCCATCTTCCTCTCTCCAGTCAATGTGTTCCTAATACAAATCAGAGAGGTTTTCCCAAAGATGAAAGAGTCATACTGATTATGCCAATTATTATTTATTCCATTTATGATTCATTTATTTATTTATTTATTTATTTGAGAGAGAGAGAATGAGAGAGAGAGAGCATGAGAGGGGGGAGGGTCAGAGGGAGAAGCAGACTCCCTGCTGAGCAAGGAGCTCGATGTGGGACTCGATCCCGGGACTCCAGGATCATGACCTGAGCTGAAGGCAGTCGCCTAACCAACTGAGCCACCCAGGTGCCCACGATTCATTTATTTATGTAGAACTACTAATTATTACATGGACACTTCCCTTAAAAAAAGCACTCAACGATTTAAAAACCACTTACCTACAAATTCTCACTTAACAAAGATCAATCACGTTTTAAAATCTAATGTAGCAAATTGATTCCATTTTAGTACTGTTATGTTTTTCCTGTTATCATTAAATAATAGAAGATAAGATTTATGTTCAGTTCACATTTTATCATGGTCTCTAGTATTTGAAAACAAAAAGTAGCATGAACTTCTGCACATTAATTTAGTCATTTCAGCCTATAATATGGATAAAGTTATAGATTTATTTCTCTTTCAAAGAAACTTACCTTAAAAATGAAGTGCACAATTAAACTATGCCTTTAGCACAAAACAACAACAACAAAAAAACCTAAATCTAGAAGAACAACAATAACACACATCTTAAATGAACAGTTTCTCTTTCTACTTTGTAGTTTCAGCTCATTTTCCAACATCGTGCTCATATTGCAGAATACTTTTGAGAGTAATATTTTTTTAGCTATGTTTTAGGGGTCATCACATTAAATAACTGATAGCTATTTCAGAATAATGTCTGTGTCTATAGTACCCACTTAGTTTCCCATCTTTTCTTTCTTTCTTTTGGTTTAGGCATCTTTTTTTTTTAACATTTTTTTTTCTTGTTCACTCCTAAACAAATTAAAATAAGCCCAGTAATTGTTGATGATTGTTCTCTTTTTCTCATATTCATGTAATATTGTCTAGCAAGAAATGAAAAGTTAATGTGAGTGTTCCGTTTTGTTTTTTATTTGAGTCCCAGAGGGAAGAAAAGCAAGAGGGAATATTTTTGTCTTTGCACTTCTATAACTGATGAGAACAAGGCATAAATATCTACTTTTTATTTCATTACTCTACAATTTCAAAGTATAAATACCAATTCAAACTGAGAGAGTGACCCTTCTAGAACATTTCAAAAAAGTAAGACATTTAAAAGTTCCAGTCCATATTTCTGTCATATTGTGTTCTGGGCTAAAATAAGACAAAATGATATCCATGACATGGACTTCTCATAATAAATCACCTTGCCCTTGGATTTCTTTCGCAGGCATGTATTTGAATGATCATCAGTATCTCAGAAGTAACACTCATTTTGTCTAAAATTTTTAAATTTCAAAATAGAGCTGGCTTTTCTCTTAATTTCTTTATTTGTACCTAAAATTAAAATATTGTCTGATATGGTCTGGGATACAGTTATTTACCTAGTAATCATATGTTTTTTATATTTTAATATGACAACTTAGTTTAAAGATGTAAATCCTACTCTGGATGAGCACTTTAATTAAATGCTATCATTTAAAAAATACATCCTTGATAATACAGATTGGACTTCAGAGATTAAATAAGAGGGAATCCGTTATGACAGTACAAATTCATGATGACTGTGGGGAAAGAAAAAACTCCATAAACAACTCTGAGTCAGCCTCCTAGTAATAAGAGAGTAGTGGAGCCCCCAAAAACACATGAACAAGAATAAATGAAATTTAGGCAAGTCACTGAGATCTCTGCCACCACTGAGAAGCATTACTTCCATTTCTCTTTCTCCCACAATCTGCAGGAATTATGCTCAATTTAAAATATTATACATTAAATTCTCTGAAGAACAGCCAGTAAAATAAATTACTATGTCTAAGCCATAATGAATTTAGCAACCTAAAAATTAAACTAATATGAAACTTTCAGATAATTAAGGATTAACTTCCCCACTCAATCTTTACATATGACCTGCCTAAGTATATATATAGTTTGAAAATAATACCAGTAGTTCTAGCCAGCACCAGGTAAAAAAAACAAAACTAAACTAAATTATTAGTCTTGAGAAATAAGTTAATACCTCTAGAAATATTTCCTCATCATTAAAATTGGACTGTTGAAACTGAAAATCAGTATTAAAATTCGATGGCTCTAAACAGCTCACTAAACGCTAGGAGGTAATAGGTAGGATTGTCTGACATTTGAGTCACATATATAGAACCAGTCTTCCAAAAATATGTTAGCAATCACATTAATAAACTCTTATGTAAGTGTATTTTACAACTTCACAGCACTTTGTTTACCTCATAGCACAATCCGGTATCCTTAATTTATAGCAAATGTGCTAGATTTTAAAATATTGTATGTTATATACCCATTGGCTTTCAATATAAGTCTATTTAAATATGCATACTGAAATAATAATGTACCTTTAATGTAACAAAGTGGTTAACTTAAGAATCCAGGCACTTTAAATAAGATTATCTTCAAATAGTAGCAAAATATAAAGTTTCAATTAATATCACAGAATCCCCAGAGTCTTAGCTCTCACTGGTTCTATTTCTTTTTTTGGGGTAGTAATTGGTTAATATTCTTGCCAAAGCTCTCCTTCAGGAAATGTGCATTATTTTGTACACTGCTATAATATTCAAATTGAAAATTGAAATTATAATATTTTTATACATTTTTAAGAGAATGCTTTTCTAACATTATCCTGTTTGCTGAGCTTGTTATACTAATGCTTACATTCCAGTGTAAGAATAATTTAGAGTCCAGAAGAAAAAGTTGATCCTGTTTATTCTGCTTACTGGTGGATATAGTCACAGATTTTGGCTACCTGTGGTTGAAACGCTATGCATGAAAGCAATCTACTTGAAGTCATAACAATTATATGACAAAATTTGAAACTGTATCTCTTTATGTTGGCATATAAAAAGTCAGATTTTAAATATCTAGTGGTCAACTCACAGGCTGATTTTAAAATACATTTGCGGTTTAAAAAATGTATTCTAGACTGGTGTGAGGTGGTATCTCAATGAGGTTTTGATTTGGATTTCCCTGATGCCGAGCGATGTTGAGCACTTTTTCATGTGTCTGTTGGCCATTTGGATGTCTTCTTTGGAAAAATGTCTGTTCATGTCTTCTGCCCATTTCTTGATTGGATTCTCTGTTCTTTGGGTGTTGAGTTTGATGAGTTCTTTATAGAGTTTGGATACTAGCCCTTTATCTGATA